>NW_017295730.1:421488-541533 GCF_001594075.2 Trachymyrmex cornetzi | reverse complement strand
TTTTTTTTTTTTGGGGGGGTTGCAGCTTTCTGGGAAGCTGCACCCCCCCATTTTTTTTTTAAAAATCTGCTAAACGGTTGTAGCGCTAAATTTCGGAATAGGGTGCAAAATTAGCGCATAATTAGCGCTAAATTTTTTACCTATTCCGAACTTGATTTTCGATGGTGGGGGGTGCAGCTTCACAGACATTACAAAACATTTAAAAAATTCGTGTCATCTTTTCTCTTATTGAAAGAAAATACTTTGAGATAATTGATAAATACGTCCATCACATCATTTTCTTTTCAATTTTTATTCTCTTCTCTGTTAAATATCAAAGGAATAGGATAACCCACTTCCTTGAAAAAACATTTTGTTATTTTTAATTTTGTTGTTTAACTCAAAGAAGTAGATTACTCTGATTCATTGTGTGTCGAAATGTAAATCAATCTATTTCTGTGATTGTAAGTTTCAAAATAAACAACATCTATTAACGTATTGCACATAGTAAAAAATAAACTAAATGTAAATCAAATTTAATACATTTTTAAAAAAATTAAATTGTTATTCACTCTATTGTTTTAGTTAAATTAACGACATATGGAATAGGAGCTGTACTTATAAAAACGATTAAAAATAACTCAAATTGAGTTAATTTAACATTATGAATTTAACAATGTTGATGAGTAAGATGCAGTAAAAAACGTAATAGAATCATAATGATTCTACGCATTCAGTTACGCGCTACGTGAATTGAACGCATCTAAGGATTAATGTGAACGAAAGTGAAGATGCAGCGTGTAATAGCTCGTGATAAAATCAGGATTTAGACTCGATTCATATAAACGTAAGAGATTCACACATTGTTCGAAATCACGATTCCGCAAGTACGAGTATCGAGGTAATAGTGGCGGCGTCGTAAAATACAGCGCGGGAAATCGGAGATTCTTACGTCTGCTTGGAAAGGAGTATATATGATCTTCGTGACTAGCAGACTGATACGTTGAAGAAATTCATCTTGCGATGAAAAATACGCATTTCTTGTGATAATCGTTTACTCTCGTCGGGATTCTTAGCAAAAAAATTTATGCCTTTTGTATATTATATACTTATGTACATGTTTAATTATTCATATTTATTAAAATTAGTGCTTTTATAAATAAATAGAATTGCTACAAAACTGAATTCAAAAAAATTTCATGAAAATAATCAGGGCAAGAATTTTACAAAATTTTCTGGATTCTTTAGCTTTAAAGAATAATATCACTCTCTTAGTTTTATATCAACTTCTTAATAATTAAAAATGTAAACAGTATTAGCGACATTAAGAGTAATTTACTTTGCTGTGCTAAATTGATTTCTCAACAAAAATATTTGATGGATGGTCTTCAAATCAGGATGAAAATACTAAAATTTTGAAGTATCATTGAAAATCAAGGAAAATCATAATAATTTCGTTTAAAAAACTCAGGAAAAATATATGGAACTTTTTAGGATGAGGGATTTAATTTTATGGTCTTTATTCATCTGTCTATTCTGCTTGTTTGTCCGTAACATTTTCAGAAATGGCTTAACTTTTCCGGTTTCTGTATGTTATAAGTATTTCTTATTTTTGGAACAATTTATGTAGGCCAGTCTCGAATAAACTGCAATATCGGGTCGACCCTGGCAGGACTGGAGCAAGCTCCATAAACCCGCCTTAGCTCAAAAAACAGTTTAATATTCTGAATCCCCTATGAGGATTGTATCAGATATTAAGCTGATAAGAACAGATTAGCTCACTTTTATTTTCAAATATAATAATTTCCCTAGAAAGACATTTCCTCTCTGGGGTGATACAAAACAAGCGGCTAGGCCGCCCGCTAAAAAATATATATTTATTGCGGGGGACAAGGGCCCCCCGCATGGGCAACTAAAACTAAAAGACTGAGGGGCAATCCCCCCAGTCTTCGCAGTTGCATCATAATATGTTTCATCCCCCCAGCGCGCAAGCTAGGGGGATATGTTATCATAGTATTTTGCTCCTCCGGGATATCACAGGAGTGTCGTAAAAATATAAAAGTCCCGGAGGAGCGCGCGCAGCAAAATAATAACAATAATAATACACAGTAGTAAAATTAAACAATGTATAGACGCGCACATTCACACTCGTATAAAATACAATATTCGCGATATGCGGCATACACACTCAAACAGTCAAGGTCCCACAAACAGATAGTATAAATAATAAAATATAAAAAGATATAAAAGCTAATAGATTAAAAGAAAAGAGAGTGCAATAGTACTTAGAAGAAGAAAGAAGAAAAGATAGAATAAAGAAGATTCTATTTTTCTTTAGAAGAAGGATAGAGTAGAAAGAAGTAGAGAATAAAATAGCATAGCTAATAGACAGTAAAAGATATAAAAGTACATAGGATAAATAAATAAATAAATAGTTAAAACCAGTAGAGAGGGGTCCCGTCCAATAGTCAGCAAATATATCAATTAAAATTAAAATAGATAAAAAATATATAATTAATAGGCGAATAGCGCCATTGTCAACAATACAAAAAAATATAAAAATTGGACATTGGACCACTCTCTCTGCTAGGTTGAGAAGGGGAGGCCAAGACACACACAAGACACAAAATAATTTACGCGACACTCGCAACGCTCGAAACGCGACGCGCCGCATCCTGTTCTTCTGCTCTTTCCTCGGCGAGCCAGTGTCGACGAACCGCTTTTGGCGGCGTCGAGAGAAGATCCCCAGAGGGACGGGAAGGAGCAAGGTATTGGTGGGTGCCGGACACGTGCTCCACGTATATGTCTCGTGACCAGCGAATGGTATCCGAGACCATGAGACGTCGCATCATCGAAGCGTATTGGGCCGTGACCCTCAGGAGTCTCAACACCGCCTCATTTCGCGGATCCAACGAGCCGAGGGCGCCGACGACGAAGGCCGTCACGACGACACGATACCCTTGTCTTTGCAGTTCTTCCGCCAGGGCGTTGTATTTATTAAGTTTCCTCGCTCTGGCCTCTTCAAAAGCTACCCATCTATTCTCGAAGGGCACCGTGACGTCGCATATCACGACACTTTTGGAGGGCTCGTGCCTGACCACAAGGTCAGGTCGTAGCGTCGCCAAATCGCCGCTGACGCCCTCCACCCGCTGGTTAACCCGCACTACCCCTGGAAGGCGAGTGGCCTTCCAGAGGCGGTGCAGGACAGCGTTGTGCCTCAGCTGTATTGCGGCGGAATGGATACCGCAGTGGCAGAGCACATGAGGTAAAGTCTCCGATGCTTCACCGCATCGCTGACAGCGCTTGTCATTTGTCTCCCAACGTCGTGCGCCGTTGAGAGGAAGTACGTCAAGACGGGCCTTATGTATAAAGCGCCAGTCGGCGAAGCGCGTGAAACTGCCGCCACGGATAAAGTGATTGCTCACTCGACTCCGTGACGACACCTCAAAGACCTTACCCTGGTCAGGCTTACTGAGCAACCTGTTGCAGTAGTGCTTCGTTACAGCTGAGCGCAACCGATTCACTACCTGGCCGCGCACTCCAGGCGGAATCTTAATCGCTGTCCCCCTGGGATCTTGGCATTGCAATTCCATTTCCTCAGTGGCTTCAGCCCACCGCAAGGACAATCTCTTGGACTGTCTGAGCGCGGCGTTCCGCGCACTCGACCAGAGCGAAGCCTCCCCTCCGCCCCTCATCCTTCCATCCAGTGAACCAGATAGGAAGGAGGCGATATCCTCGCAACTAGGAGTATGGCTGATCCTGCGCCCAATCCCTCAGCGATTCCCACGCCAACTCCCTCACGGCGCCATCGCGAACCGTTAGCATACGGTACGCGTGGGCTACCGTGAGGACGTTGGCGAGGTCCGAGAGCGGGAGAAGTCCACACTCTCTCAAACGGGGAGGCATGTAGACTCCCTCCGCACTGGCTCGCTGATGGAGGTTGAGCCAGGATTTGACAGTTCGACGGATGTTTAAGTCGACGGCCTTGAGGGGACCCTTAAGCACCCTGGCCCCCCACAGCAAGAAGTCTAATTTGGGTAGGATAAAGGTCCCCAGGACTTCTATCTTCTGCCACGGGGCGAGTAGCGAGCGGTCAACCGCGCGCAGATCCGAGACGATGTCCCCGACAGCGGTCTGGTCCACAGAGAACCCGGTTGGAACGCCAAGGTGGGTGTACGACCGCCCTCCACCCCCCCCCCCCACGATCGTCTCGCGGTGGCACGGTGGGTGACGCGGCTGCTCCCCGTCGAGACATCACACCACGGACATATACGGGAGCACTTGGACGTTCGGCACTTACCTTTGTTCCAGCACCACGGCCGACGTCTCCTCCCGCGCGGTCCTCCGGCGATGTCTCCCGGCGTCGCCGCTCCGCCCCTACTGGCAATACGTTACGGAGCGGAGTCTTCCTTGGGCAAATATCGTGGTATGTTCTTTCGACGTTTAGGTTCTGGTCGTGATGACTCGTCGACGCTGCTATCAATGCACATAGTGGGGCTATGCGCAGCGAACACGACGGTCAAGCGGTTGGCGGGGACTCGGAATTGGAGGGGGATCTATCGTTCTCTTGCAGCCTCCTCTTCGCTCTTCTTCCCACGCTTACCGTCCACTGGCCACCCCACTGTTTGTCTCCCTCAGTGATGGGTGTTCTGGACGCCGCGCCTTCCTGCCGCCGCTTCTCAAGTCCCCGCTCAGGCTCCAGTGTCGATGGCCTTGGTGGATAGAGCGGGGACGTCCTGAAGCCGCCTGTTGGTGGTGTTATGACCGCCACGCACGGTGACGTTCTTTCCTCCCCGATGGTCGGGAGGATGTTTCTTTGGGGGAGGCAAGTTGGAGGTGTTAATTGCCTCCCCACGCCACCTGTGAAGCCCGTGGATGTGGTTGGGCTTCCACAGGTGGTCGTCGTCACCGTGCAAGTGGTGAGCGTTGTCGGTAGCAACGTCGCCGGCGAGAACGATATTAAAATTTCGCCTGGGCTCCCCGATGGACTGCCTCTGGTGGTCGGAGGCAGGCTGGGGAGCATCGCAGGGGGCGTCTTCTCCCATTGGTCCATAATGTTGTTAAGGCCCCCTGCGATTGGCGACGTAGGGTTGCCTGCCGCTCTGGACGATGGCCGGTCCAGAGCTAGCAGGCGTGCCTCCATCACACTCTTCTCAATGGGAGCGCTGGTCGACCGCCTGGATCTTGTGACCACCCCCTCATTGGATGTCATCGTTGGGGGTGGTCTGGTCGACCTATTCCTCCTTAGAGATAGTCTCCCCACGCCGCCGGGTTGGGATTGTGTGCCCTCCTCGTCAGATGGTAATAATGAAATATAGTTTTCTGTATTACGAGGAGGGTGTGGGGAGACGCGCTCCCGTCTTGCTGTGTCTTCGCACTTCTCAGCCGGCACGCTAGTTGCCCGCCTGGTCCTGGATGATATTGGTTGTTCTTTAATGGCGGGCAACTTCTTCACTGCTCCTTCTCTGCATTTTTGCTTCTCCACTGGTAGACGTGGACCCCCCGCCTCCGGTGATGTTCTCTGCGGGGGTGAGAGGGAGCGCGTACCGGCTTGGCCGCGTTCTGCACGCCTGCTTTGGAGGTGGATTTGACAGGCAACCTAACTACTTCTACCGACACCACACGTGGTTTACTCACCGTGGCGGTCATCGGCGACCTCCTCGTTGCGGCGGCCTCGCCGGATTTTCTGGCCTCTCTAGATGCTGTTATAGGCGCGGCGCTCTTCGCGACAGTCTTACTGCGGGCTGTGGTGGACGATGTCGTGCTCCTCGTTGATGGGCCCGCAGTGACTGCCGCGTATGAGGGGGATCTGCTCGTCGGTGTCGTTGACGTCCTCTCGTTGGTCCTTGTTGTTGATGGCGAAGGGGTGGCGGTGAACGGAAGCGTGAGTTGCCGCGAACCCGTCGTCGCGGCCTGGCGCTTATCCGGTCTTCCAACCGTTTCCGCCAATCGCGTGGTCGTTCTAGCCGCACTGGTAAGAGATGATTGGGCCCCACTATTGCATTCATCGAGGCTACCGCGAGTGCTTGGACCCGCCGCATCTACCGCGAGAGACAAATGGCACTTGGTGAAATGGGCCTTAACATCCTTATATGGATATTTTCCTTTGGGTTTATAATTGCATTCTGAACATTTATATCCTATTATGTCTCCCGGGTGGTCCTTTTTGAGGTGTTTTAATAGATGCGGCGGGTCACTGTATTCATCCCTTACTCTATTTTCCCCCTCACCGCCGAGACACATATAACACTTGTAACATTTTACTTTAGGGGGCAGTGGATATTCAAGATAATGTACTTGTGGATCCGCCATAACGAGTGCGCGCCGAACTTAATTGGCTGTTAAATTAAGGTGCGAATTCATACAGCGACAAATCGCTGGCCGACTTGAGAGAAGTGGGGGAAAAATGTCGCCAGCGCTAAATATCTGTCGCTTTGTCGCCGGTACATATTCATGTGACGACAAATCGCTGGCGACTAAAATGAGAGAGAGATTGTGGCCATCTCCCACTGAACTATACCTCCCACGGTCCCATTAAGCATTTTAACCATTAACGTAGCCATTAAGCATTTTAAAGTTAACGATTATTTAAAAATATCATGAAAACGTCCGTAGCGCATGCTTGCATCGCAGTATTTTGCCAGTATTTCGCGGCTGACAGATTTCCTAACCTCAATAATCGTTAACTTTAAAGCTTAATATCTCGATTCGCGGGGCAGAGCGATGCTGTGGCGACTTATCGCTGCAGCCGAGACAGAACGAACTTCCTGGCGATTTGTCGCCGCTACCACGGATTCAGCACAATAATGTATAGAGGGGGAAAGTCGCTAGCGATTTGTCGCTGTATGAATTCGCACCTTTAAAGGGGCCTTTAGATGACTTGACCCCTCGACCAATCACAGAGGATCGCGATTAGTCGGCTTGTATCAGCCAATCAGATGCTAGCAAAAATTGGAAGTATTATAAGATTTGCAAAATTACTATGCGCACTCGCCGCAACGAATCCACTGAGCGAATACAGCTTAATAATGGAAAATAAAGTCAATTTTTATAATTAAAAGCACTCGCGATCCTAAACTCACCAATAAGATCTCTTTAGTTTATATGTACGTGATTGTCTGGTTTTCGGAACAAGTACCGTCGGGAGTGGTTTTACGAACAGACACTACAAGATGATTTTAATAACGCACTCCCGATCGCGATGACTTTACGAATTAAACGGATAATCAGACTTAGAAAATTTTCGCGATCGCGGTGACAGTCACGTACATGCACAACTAACCTCACTTCGCGGTGCGTATATACTTATAAAGGAAATCGCTTCTCGGCAAAATCGCGGACACTCACACTCGGAATAAAAGTTAATAAATATTTGAATAGTTAAAATCTCTGAGCAAGATCGCGCAATGCACCCGTCGTGACAGCCCTATGCACCGGCACGCGTGCGATGCATCTATTGAGTGCCGGTGATATGTACAGGTGTTGTGTTAATATGCTACCAAATGTTTAATAGATATAAAAGTAGCAATAAATAATATAAAATATGCATGTATAATTAATAGCAAATAGGTGGACGATTGCTGTCGACGGATATGCACCGGCACTCGTCTTTTGTCTATATCAGGTGTCAGCGATGTATGCAGATGTTATGCATGAAATATATCAGGTAATAAATTGAAAAATAAGTAAAATATTTAATAGATTAACAGCAGACTCCTGGAATATTGCCCTTAATAACATAGACGCTGATACCCGTATAATGCACCCGCCACGTGCCGGTTACTTACGCAGTTGTTACGCGTATTCAAAATTTAATAAATAAGTAAATAAATAATTAAATCTCAATAGATAAATAAATACTAATAAGTAAATATCAATAAATAAATAAATACCGATAAATAATTAAAATATATGTACAAAAATGATGTCAAGTAGTTAAAAATCTGTTGCTAATACATCGATATAACCTGTACACGTCAGATGTATACGCTACGTGACAGGTTATGTTTGCGGGTGTCCGGCGGTAAAAATTAGACGTTGCCAATAAATACACACATACAATAGAGATAAATAGACGAATAACATAGAATCCATATACAATAAACAACTATCGGCTGTTAGGCAGTTGCTATTACATATATGCACCGGCGCACGTACAGGTTAAGTTAACCTATACGCACCGGTGACATACGCGGATGATCGACGTTGCATACGTATCCATACGGACAAGTACTTTATAGGTTATAATAGAAGACAATAAATAGATGTAGAATATGTACAAATTAGCAACAGTTGGGCGTAGTTAAACTACTCTTAGGCTGCCGCGACGGGCACGTCAAGTACGTCGCGCAGGTGACGCGCCGCGGCGGCTGTCGCGTTCCATGCGTTCAGCTATATCTTGCGTGTTAAAAATCAAAAGTCTATGTTATTATATATCAAATTAAAGCTGAACGTTCGCTCTATCGCATGGAACTTACCACAGAATTGGCCGCCGACGGCGCAGGAGGCTCAGTAATCGCGCTAAGTCCACCGAAAAATCCAAAATGTCCAAAAATCACTTAAAGTCACTTTTCGCGCACTTCACCGTTTCAAATCTATTTCTTGAGACCAGGCAATTAAAAAGATGTTAAAATATAATAAATAATGTTTAGAATAATTGCTGGGCCAGACCCTGCTGTAATGCAAATGCAGGGTCGACCCGTGGCAAGGTCGGAGCAAGCTCCTGGCACCCGCCTGGTCTCAAAAAACAGTTTAATATACTGAGCCTCCTATGGAGGCTGTATCAGATATTAAGCTGATAAGAACAGATACTACACTTTTGATCTTAGCTCAAGAGGAGCCGAGAAGCGATGTCGTTGTCTGATTTTGCTCTCCTTATATTTAGTTTCGGATGAATCTTGAATACGAGAAGATGCGCCGCGTAGTGGCGAACAAAGCAAACACGTATCGATCATCCCTTCCAACGTAGATCTTAACCTCTCTTTACTCAGAGTCTAACCACGTGTGTGTGTGTGTGTGTGGTTACAGCTCCACCGAACTTATTGTATATCGTATTAAAAAATTAAAACGTTAATTTGATATATTTCTCTGTTCGTGTATGACACGGATACATTTTGATGCTTCACGCACATACGGTTATGTTTGAATCGATCTTAAAACTGTAACTTGTCGCCGCTTAAATAATTTTCGCATATATATTATGTTTTAATTAATCTAAAAATATTTTTCTTTCAATAATTTTTATTTTATCAATTAAAACGTTTGATACTTTACGTTACATTTTTTATTTTTAACTAACTTTGTTATTTTCATTAACAATATAATTCCTATTCTTTTCTGGAAGATTTAATTATATTTGCATTTGTAATTTATAGTTAGTTATTTTACTGGACTTTAGGATCTTCGATAATTGCTTCGGTTGATTGAAACTGGTTGAAAAGTGGTAGTGACTGGTTGAACTAGAAAGGCTCGAATCCGTAGGCGGTATTAACAGCCTGTATAAGCCAGAAAGATGCGGTAGGTCAGGATTATGCGGGTTCTTCAACGTTCGAAATTACGGTGTATGTTTTCTAAAAAATATGTAATACTTTGCAAAGATCTAGAAGTTTTTTAATTTTTTTTTTATAAAATAGAATAACAATTATATAAAAGACAAAATTTATGCGCACATTTGTTTCAAAATATGTTTAGTTATACTATTGTAATTAGTTTATCGATAATTATATCTGTGATCATGCGACATAACAATAATATTTAACAGATATATTATAAATAATTAAGTAATTTTTGTGTTCAAATAGAAAAATCTATAATTATACCGTTATATAATAAGAGTAATAAGTAGTTTTAAAATTTTGCGAACAAGACGAGCAAAATAAGATTCATTGTCGTGGACGATATCGTAATTAATCCAAATCCAAAAGTTAGGCTTGCGTAATTGGTCTTAATAAAAAATCTATTGGTTCTTAGAACAGGAGAAAGAGATTACGAGTATCAGCCAGGAGAATTCCGTGCTTTCTCTCCGTCATACTGTCTTAATCCTCTCGCGTATTGTTTGTGCCTCTCGCTCTTTCTTCTTCCTCTTCTTCCGTGAGAGATCTTCCCACGCACGTACCGGGGTCCACGTAAGGCTGGTCCATGGGGCCCCTAGTGAATAATTACCAGATGAAGATACCGCCGCCTCGTGTAGGCTGATATATCTGCCCTTCTCCCTTCGTCCAACGATTTTGCAACGGTACCTATGCATCTATTCTGCATGATGACTACGACAATATTTTGTCCATTCGCGAACAAATGCAACATGCTTTTGTGAAGAATTCGGACGAGGTTGTATTGTACTTTAACGTCGAAACCTGGTACTATACTGGTAAATCTATAGGTTCGTATTTGTGCAGGTTTACTGAAATGGCACGTTTTCAATACATTCTCTTTCACGTCCCACATCATATCAATGACAGCAATGTTTCCGTTACAGTTGCGTCTTTCTTCTCTGAAATCTTGTTCACATATGAATGACGCTATTTAGAAATTCAATAACACTGGTGTACAATGAGTTTGTTAATTGGGTGATCTTAGTTTATTTTTATGTATTTTTTATGCTGATTTTGAAAATTAAATTAGAATTTATCATGGATTCTAATTTTTTCAAACTGACTCTTGTTTTTTTTTAAACTTATACATATTACTAACAAAAGTTTGTTATATAAGATTTTTTTCTTAATTAAAATGATTTTAATTTTGTTTGAAATCTGTTATAATGAATAGAAAACTATATTAAATTTAGTGGTTACTCCCTATAAATTATTTGATTATATTTAAAGCAAAAGAAATAAGTACAGGAATTTTTTAATGCACATTTTTAAAACGTGCTGCCTTCACAAATTTAGCAGATATAAGACAGTGAAAAGAATAATATAAGAAACACCTTATCAGGTCAATTTTAAAAAAGTGAACTTTTGTCTATTATAATATGGTTACATAATAAATAAATTGCGAAAGAAACAGGAATGATTTCTAAATGGAAATTTTTTCAGAATCGATTTTAATGTTTTTACAAAAAGAAAGTATTTTTTATTTTTCAGAAAAAGTAGCATCACCATTCAAAAGCATTTATACGGGAAGAAAAGGTTTCTTCATGAAATAAATAATTTTAAAAACATCTTTTTTCTGGCAATATTAAAAAAGAAGTTTATTTCCGAATATTGTAATTCATTAATTACGCCCAAAATAATTTTTGTCGGAGCCAAAATCCAGAGAAAAAAATGTATCTCATATATTTTATATTGGCGTCTGTTAAATTAACTTCACACGATTCTCATAAGTTAAGTGATTTTATATACTCTACTCGTCATATATTTTTCTGCTTACAAAGTTTGATTATGAAACAGTGTTTCATGTTTTCTGTGTCAATGCGTTTGCCTGCGGGACATTGTACCCATCACTATGGTAGACAAGGAGGTTAATCGATATGGCCGGTATCGCATAACTGTGCATGCAGTCGGACGTAAACTTTACACGCGTGGGCATTTGCATACAATCGTATAGCGTGTAAAGTTCTCGCTCTATAAACGTCGCGATTCTTTCGAAGTGCGCCCATCAAATTCGCGGTTGTTGCTACGTACATAACGAATCCCGAAGAGTATTTCCGTCGGGTAATGCGCGGTGAAAGCGACGGCTTTTATTAACTGTAAGAGATTTGCATGAAAACAATGCGCGAAAGATACATCGTATACGTTTATTAGCACTCTAGGAGAATGAAGAAATCTTTCTAGGAGAAATTTTTGAAGATGAAGATTCAAAGATAAGCTCAAATCCGTAAATTTGAACACAAAACAGTATCCAAAAGCATTTCGAGCCACGAGATAAGTTTTTCATGGCGTTATTCGCAACTTATAGCAACGAAAGAGAAATCGTGACGATCCACCACTGCTGGCTGCTGCGCTCGTTGGCTGCACTTCTTTCTTTTTCCTCTCCGCCGCGTCGACTTTGTTTCTAATTAACGGCTGCCGCGTGCTAATTGTCCAGCTGACGTAGCGGGAGGCCTTAGAGATTCTTTAAGGTGAATCGAACAGGTTCAGCCTTGAGTCGTGCGAAATTGTTTTCTCCCCGCGTAAGGACGCGTCTTTCTGCGTAAATTGCGAAGTGCTCCATGGAAAGTTCTATCCATGTTTTTCCCATACTGTTGCGATAATCTTATTTTTTGTAAAGTAACTGCAGCAGTTACAATAATTATTCGAATAATAATCAGATAGATTATATATTTACATATATTTAACTATAATGCAAGATTTAACTGTATATATATCGCAAATAATTATTAATTAATAATAGTAAGTGGTACTCTCTCTCTCTCTCTATTAGGTAAATAAAAAAAAATCTAACAGGCGAAGCTGAATTTTGGAATCTAATATTTTTGTATGTAAATTCTAAATACGTCTTTTAGTTATATAAAACTGTGCGCCACTGTCGGACTTGAAACAGACTAAAGCTGAAATAATATCGCAATTAAATTGATTTGATAATAATGCTAGTAAAACATCTTAAAACATTGGAAAGAACTTATTGCAAAAACTATTACCTCAGCCAGGATCAGTATATAATTAGTTTCAAGTCCAATAATAATTAATAGATACAAATAATATTGTAGTTATTAATCATAAGTAATAATTATTTCCAATAGACTATTAAATTTCTCGTTATTTTACTTTAGCGAATAAAAATTCTTAAAAATTCGCGAATGTTTTGTTAATTATTGCTACCTTATAAAATCTAAATATTGAAAATTTTTAATTAGCAATTGTAAAAAAATATATATAGTATTCAGACATTTTCTTAATATTTATATTTAAATAGTGAATAAGAACATCTTTTCTAACAGTCAATACGATTTCTGTCTTACAGAGATGGCAGAGAAGGTGGTTCGTTCTCTATGATGACGGGGAGCTGACGTATTCTGTGGACGAACACGTGAGTAAAGCTTGTAATTTGATATTAGAAGTGAATTCGTTGGATCAAATCCTCTTAACCAATTATTTATTCTTTTTACTACCTGTAAAAAAGCTGCTTTACTGCCACGAAATCCATTTATCGTATTGATATGGATTCCTATCTCTTTTATATCACTTTTAATTGTACGATAAAAAAACTCTATATCTTTTATACTTTTTAAATCGCATTCATCAAGGTTCTTATCTTATTTAACTTTATGTCAAGAAGCATCTTTTTATAATAAATAATATCTTTACAATGTTAGTAAAATTTAGTTAGACATGTAGTTATTTTATACTATGAAAAAAATGTACTGAATCTTAATAAATATTTGTTTGAATAGGACTATCTAACTTAACATCTGTTTACAGTAAATAAATATTTACTGCATGAGAAAAATTATAATTAAATGAAATTAATAGTTCTTATACCAAATAGATGAAATAAATACATGTTTATATTTAATAAATATTCAGCTAATATTATTTAAACAAATCTTTATTAAAATTTAATACATTTTTCTCAGTATATAGTAATTACAGCAACAGATTTTACATAACATCTGCCTAGCGATTAAGTCGCATTTTATAAAATCGCAAATTAACTTTCACATTAAAAAAAACATCTTGATATCAAATACAAATATATAGTTGGAGATGAACGAGAAAGAGAGTGAGAGAGAAAAGGTCGAGTGGGGCAATATATCACGAATAACGGAATAGTACGAAAATATGGCACGAGTTCGAATATCGTGAACTGTCAGAATCTGCGTGTTATGTCAAGTAGTGAATCAAGATCTGAGAGGTGGCTTTCTCGGATGCTGCGTGCACGCGGCAGAGTGTACCGGGAGGTCGTAGCCGATTGTGTACTCTACGGTGGCCTGCCGTGCATCAGCCGGCCACTACCTACCGACATCGGCAACGGCAACGGCAACGGCACCGGCAACGTCTCAGCGCAGCGGCGTCTCGTACACAGAGAACATTCGTTGCTATAAATGACCCCGACACCGGTACATCTCGAGTTTCCGCTTCCTGGTGTCGATGCGGACGCGGAAACTCTTTCAACCCGTCAGAATTGATTTACGCATGAACAGACGCTAGAATAGAATTCATTACTGTCCCTCAAGAACGTCATTTGCTCGACGGCAGCGTCTCAAAAGCAGATTGACGTGACGGTGATCCCTTGATCATAAGTATATTTTTCACAGCCTCTCGGCGATCGATACTCGCGTACAATATATAATATCGTTGAAGCTTTTCTTCAGTTTTTCTAATTTTCTTTGGAAGATTTTTCTTTAGGTGGTCTTGATAGACGCAACAAAACTGGTTTCATTAAAGCAACAAAACTATTTCGTAATATAATAATAAATTTAATAACTTCCTCTCTCTCTCTCTCTCTCTCTCTCTCTCTCTTTAAATAATTAACGGCAGAAAGAGAGTGCGATAGTTAGGTCAGCTATTCGTTTTTTATTTCGTTTCAATTGATTTCGCGTTTATGGATCAGCCGGTACAGCATCTTGAGAAGCAGTTTCCACTTTTGATTAATGTGTAAACTTATCTCGTTCTTACTCAACGGGCTCGCCGCCATAAAATAGAAAAAAGCAAGGGAGGTTATATATTGGATCCGCGCGCATAAATTGAACAGAATTGCCGTCAGCCTTGAAATGTCCTTTACCCTTTATTTAAATCACTCCCGTGAAAGAGCGATTGTGGAGATGGCACACACGAGCGCACTAAGGTCTTTGTAGACGCTCATCCACTCCTCTCCGCAACCGGCGTGCCCGCCCCAGCCATCTCCTCGAACCCAGATTAATGATCCGGTCTGGAGGCTTAAGAGGGCCATTCGTTTTGAGAATAATCTCGACCGAAAAATGCGAAAAGATAATAACCGGTATACGTGGTGGACGCGACCGTGCGTCTACCCCCTCGGCGTGTGACTGCACCGAACACAGAACAGAAGTCGTTCTGGGCGTCCTTGGCGCGAGAATGAGAAATTAGGCTAACGGGTCGAAATAAGTCAGTCGAAAACAGCCCTGCGAGACACGCCGTATTTCCGTCGATCCGAGTCATAATATCACGACTGCTCCGCCGTGCTCTGTCTCGTTATAATATGCGGTTCTCCCGTCCAACTTCTCTCCCGAGACCCACACGCGCTCGTATTCTCGCTCGTATAAGACTTACTTCGGCCGCGAACCCGACGACCGTAAATTAGATTCCCGGAACTTCGTAAGGAACAGTCGGAATACTCGGGTAAACAAGTATCGCCAAGTACTTGTTATGGAAAGTTGGGCCTTTTTTTTAGCTGCTACGGTCTGTACTAACAATAAGTGAAACTGAAACTGAAACTGAAACTATTTTAAGGTGTTATAAGCGATAGCTCCTTTCAATCTCATCATATCAAAATTATCAATCACAGAGAATTTAGAATTTTTTTGATATTTGTTGTTTAAGCTATAAACAAATCTATGTTTTAATTAGTGTACGAAGAAAAATGTTTGATTGAATTAAACTGGAATAAAAATGGAATTCTTGTAGAAACGATTCAGAATTTTGGTTCTTACTAGAATTCTAGTAGATTTAATCAGAATTTTTTGGATATTTTGGTCATTTTCCATTAAAATTCCAGTTAATTTAACTAAATATTTTTCTTTATATGAGTGTAAACAGTATAGAGGAGATTTTCGTGAAAAAGCCTTATTTGTAGCAAATAAATGTTAGTCAGTAATTTATCAATAATGAATACAATTAATGGTATATTTTTTAAATTAATTATTATAAACAAAGAAGTATAACAATCCACATATGTATGAAGAATTATACTCTTATTTTATTACATAAAAAAGTACATTTTTTAAAAATTTGGTTAACATACTAATTTAATACTTTCAAGATAATTGGCACTAATTACATTTCACAGTTTTCGGTCCATTGATTGCACTAGGTTTCGCTGATGATGAAATAGATTCCAATTATTCTTGAAGAACGATTAAAAAATTTGTTTCAATTAGAAGGTAATATATTTTAATTATTATATCTTTTTATAGGTAGAGAATAATTTTGAGAAATATACATCTATTCATTATTAATAAATTGTTAATTATTGTTTATTCTCTCTAAAAATAAAGTATTTTTAATCTTTCCTCTTACAAATATTTTTTGCATATAAGACACTTGTATGTCGGAAAGTAATATTTCTAAATTGAACAACGAGATTGACGACTACTTTTTTACGAACCATGTTGTACTTCCTTCGCCGGTGATATTGAAGCGATCATCGGCGACCTTGTAGCGATTAAGAGATTGCGGCTAACATTCCGTGAATAATCGGCGGCGTGGCGACTCCGCTGTTGTGCATTTAGCAACGATACATCATCATCGGCCGACTATCGGCCGAAATTTTGGCTGCCATTAATTTGCGACTCACGACTTTGTATCGCGCGCGTAGGGGTAAGGCCCTAGGGAGGAACGTAGCCGCGAACGAGTCGACGATGGTCTTTTTCTGCCGATCTGTAATTTGTTCTGTCATGAATCGTCGGCGGCGGCGGTGCCCGGCGCGGTCGTGGGAGATCCCGCGGAAGACCGATTGC
Organism: Trachymyrmex cornetzi; assembly: GCF_001594075.2. NCBI lineage: Eukaryota > Metazoa > Arthropoda > Insecta > Hymenoptera > Formicidae > Trachymyrmex > Trachymyrmex cornetzi. The sequence goes on along the minus strand of NW_017295730.1, from coordinate 524,981 downwards.
TTTCGAAACAAAGCCTGCTCTTACCTGTCTTCGGTGTCTACGTCCGACGAATGGGGCGCGCGAGTAAAACAGGCATTACGCCTCCATCCAGTGCGCTCCGCGGAATTGAATCCGTGGAGAGAGAGCCAACCGCGCCGCGTCGCGGGGCTAAAAATAATGGATGCTGCAGTCTCTCCCTTCGGTAGAATAACCGGCGGTAATTGCCCTTAGACATAAGATTCCGTCGGCGGCAAATCAACGGACCACATAAATGAAGGAGTCGCTCTTACTAAAACCGAATTATCCTGACGGAGATCGCCCATCTCGTTCCTCTCGTTCCTCTCGTTCCTCTCGTTCCTCTCGTCTGCAGTCTCGCAGAAATTCCCATAGAAATCGAAGCGCGTGGAGTAAGTAATTCTCTGATTCTCTGATTCTCTGATTCTCCGATTCTCAGCGTCGCGCGACGGTGAGCGCGTTTTCGAGATCTAACTTTCGCGGCCGGCAAAATTAAAAACAGATCGTATCTCTCTCGCTGTGCACCGCTGTGCACGCACGCACGCACGCGGGCGCTCGGCGTGCGTGACTTTTAAAACGAGCCGTTTATCCCCGCGAAATCGCTTCGGTAACGAGTAACATTCTCGGGATGCTCTTTCGCGACGAGCCGCTCTTATTTCGCCGGCCGGCCGTGTAGCTAATTCGTTTAATTACACCGACGTAAATCAGCCACTCTCTCGCTCGTAATCGGCCGCGGCCATCAAATTCTCGAATTATTCACGAGCCAGCCGGGCTGCCGATTCACCTTCTCTCCTCCGATACGAAAGTGAAATGGACTTTCGCGGTGTTGTACGGTCGATAGGACGAGAGGGAAGGGAAAGGATTATTAATGGCGTATCTCAGGATCAGGATCGAAAGATCCAATTTTCTGATCGCCTCGGCGATCCCGTCCTTGGAAGTCGACCGAGCGGCCGCGTGAAATAATTGAAACGATTTATTCCACGATTCGCGTAAAGCGCGTTCTAATCTCGGGACGCGATTTGTTCCGCGGTGATTTTCCATTTGCTCGTCATTCACTGAATTTACATAATTGCTTTCTGATGATACAAATAATGGTCGCTGTATCGCAGATGGAAGGCTCGCGGAAACGCTTCCTTCATGGAGGAACGGCCTTCTCGATCAATTATCGATTATTACAGCCGCGCGATGGATTCCTCCTGCGGAACGTCACGGGGAATTACTATCGCGGCGTGTATTTGTCATTACGTTCATCCGTCGCTGAACCCGTCATCGCACCGCTATTCATTACGGTAATTTGAATTTGTAAACGCGCGCCAGCGATTTCTGTCGCTAATACTAAGCATCATTTCACGGTCTCCAACATGGCGCATTGCTATTCATCGTCATCGCTGCACCTATTTGCCGCTTGATAATATTATGCGTGTCTCTGTCGCGATTTCGAACCAATTAGAATGCATATCACGAACAGATGCGAGACACGTGAAAAAAAAAACAGGTTCTTTCGAAAATGTCACTCTTTGTGACTCTGAATGAAAACTACTTTAAGCGTTTTAAAGGATAAAATTTTAACTAATTTCTTAAGTTTAATAATATTTTATTATTTTTAACTTCCAAGTATGTCCAAATGTATTATTTTAATTTAAATATATGGTTAAAAATATCCACATTTAATTATTATTTCTGTGGTTGAATTGCTTAGTAAACAGCGTTTAATATCTGTACTTAGGAAATAATAAATAAATACATTTTTTCAAGTTAAATAGTTTATAACTTTATTTAGTTAAATTTATGACATATTAAGGCGATATATACACTGACAATGTTAACTACTAAAACATTTACTTACAGTAAATTGATTCAATAAAAAGAAATGATAATTAAATCAAATTAATGATTCTTGTACCAAATAAATATATCTTCAGATTTATTTAATAAATATTTAGTTGGCATTGTTGAAACAAATAATTTATTAAAATTTAGTACATTTTATTTCAGAATAGGACTGATTAAAAATAACTGAAATTAGGTATATAATTTGACATTATGAATTTAACTATATAAACATTTATTTTATTGGTAAAAATTATTCATTCTTATCTTACGATATGTTAAAAATTGAAATCCTAAATAATCATTGTATGACGTAATTTATCAAGAATTCTCATTGTCAGCGAATCGTCATTAATTAATTGCAGAATCACTAATGAAACCTTGCTGAATATTCCTTCTTTAAGATATATAACGGTAAAAATAGGTTCCATTAGCTGTTAATTTTTTCAGTAACTATGTTCAATTGTATTCTAAATATTGCGACGTGAGGCGCGGCATATCGCCGACCTACTAATGATTGCGATGACGATGATCGACGATGATCGAGGCGATGATGAAGCGGGTGACCCTCTTTCTGCCGGCAATGTATATTCCGAGCTAAACGCAAGTTAATCGGCTGACCCCAATTAAACGATAGCCATCGAGTAGGCCGGGCGAGACAACAGCTGCGTTACCGATAAATGTTAATGAACCGTGGTATCGTAATAATAGCGTCGTTATTAGTGAACGAGCCCTCATTAATTAAGGAAACCTTTGTCCCTCCACCCACGACTCCGCGATTTTTGCACGTTAGCCGTTTCCGTTTAGAGGAGCCTCCCATTGTCTATGTTCATAATTTGAATGACTAATTTTCTTAAAGGATGTAAGAATTAATAGAAGACGATAATGAGTATTTGCATATTTTCAGACTTACATTTGCATATTAAATGTGGATTGATTCTTATCTCATGTTTATTTTAAGAAAATGAGACTTTTAAGGTTCTTCACTTCGAAGTTCTTCTTTTTAATAATAAACATATCATTATTTGAATTATTTTTCAAATTTATTGAGATGGTAAAGTGTATTGTGAAAAAAATCTTTCTAGTTTCTTCGCGTATCTTAATTTTTTAATTGAAATAAATATATAGAGTAATAGACTTATTTTCCACAAAAAAATGCATCCGCATTACTTTTGACGTAAAGTTTCGTCTTTATTATAGTTAATCAAAATTGCAAAATCTTATCGAGAAATTGCAGTTTGTATAGGTTTGAATTACAATACAAGGACGGAAGAGAGGCAGAAAGAAAATATCATTATCTTTTAGTTAACTCGCCAAATCATGTCATCTTACTTCGTCGGAATACAATCTCATTAATTCCTATTAATCGGGAGGATCCGGGGTTGGAAATTGAAGCCCCGAGTACGTATCCCGAGTGTATCATGAGCAATCACATATGCACAATGTTTTAACGAAACAAATTGCGATGCGAGGGGATCCGTCTCGCTGCGACTACATCATCGCTGCGAGAGAGCTCGCCGGCAATCACGATCCGGCATCATCGGTCAGATCCGTTTGTTCATCTCGCCCTACGTCAAGCGTACACAACACACGCGTACACACACGCAGTCTGATTATCCTTTCCGTCCTTTTGTTCCTTTTGCCCCGATGCTGCCGCCGCCGTTGCTGCTGCTGCTGCTGCTGCTGTTGCTGCTGTCGGCCCTGCCTACACTCGATATTAATACCGATACGCGTGTACGGATTTGCATGCTCGCGGGCTTTGCTCCGCGAGCGTGCACACATCGCGACGCGACGCGGCTGGGTGCATTCGGTTGTACCACTAGCGGATTCACGGGGGAGGTCATAAGAATTATGACCTCCTCTTCTCCTGGAGTCTGCTTTTTTAAAAATATTTTATGCAAAATGTTACATGTATTTTTCATATTTCTGAAATGCTTAATCAATTTTGATCCCATCTAGATATAAAACAGATATAAAAATATATATTATATATAGATTTTTTATTATATTATTCTTTTTTTTTGTATTTTGATATAATTTTATAAATAAAACGTTTTATACTAGGTATAAACATATTCAGGCCTATGACAAAACTAGATCTTTTTGCCTAAATCATTCCCAGTGAATTATCTAGATCCTATTATATATATGTACATGCATATATATCATATTTTTATAGTTATTCAAACTGCGCGCCGAAATTTTTCCGGACTTTATATCTCTTCTAACGCAATTAAACTACTGCAATAATATCACTGAGTGGCACCCAGTTGGACACGGCTCAATTGGACACGAGCCACTCACAGCGCTTGAGACTACAAAGCTCCTAAGCACCGGTCGCTGTGATTGGTGGTGTTCAATCGAGCCGTGATCAATCGGGATCACCCCAATATCACAAGTTAAATTAAATTGATAATGTGCTGAAAACTTTAAATAAATTTATTGCGAAAAATATTACCTCGGCCGGGACTTGAACCCGGATCTCTTGTATTCCGTACGAGCGTCCTAAGCCATTAGACCACCGAGGTAGTTTATAATAAAACGTTTTATATTCTCTAAATTTGAATCATTATAGATAATTATTGATTATCCAGTAGCATACTTGGTAAACCCTTCTTTGATCAATTTTTAAATTCGTCAATGTGAGATTCACGTACATGTGTATGTATTCGCACATATACGTGTACGTTTAATCCGTGGCTCGTATACGTTTTACGTAATGCTCGTCCGGTGTCAACTGTGCCTCACGATAACGATGGAGAGGGCGAAGAAGTCGATGGGGGCAATGTATATTAAGAGGAAGGCAGGAGCGAGGCAGAAGGAGAAACGCCGAGCATGAATCCCGTACCGCGATGTTTTATCTCACGAGGAAGTCGTCGTTTAGGTCTCGCGAGAAGATGTATGCGTGCACGTCGCGTTTAGGCTTTAAGGATATGTACATGGTGATGTCTCGCGTATCGTAGATTATGACCGTCACGCGATCCTGACGTTTCGCCGCGACTTTGCTCCGCGCACGGAAAATCTGAACGAACGCGCTGCACGCCACCCTTCGACGAAGAGACGTTATCCCTTTAGATACACTTATGCTTGTTGGATATGTCTCGTAAATTTTCAAGCTGAAACAGATCAAAACGATATTGTCAAGTTTTTATAAAGTATTTCATTTTCACCGGATACGCGCGGTGCCATTTTTATTGCTGTTAATGCACTAAGAAAAATGTTTGGTTAAAAATGGACGAATCAGAAAAAAATTCTAATTGTATCAATTAGAATTTGGTTTATCTCAATTAAAATTCTAGTAAATGTAATCAAAAAATTTCGATTCTATTTTCAATCAGAATTTCTATCAATTTGATTAAACTTTGCTTTAGTATAGGTATCTATATCTAATCTTTATTATTTTTAAACAATGAGATTCTTATTGTTTATTATTTTTGCAATATTCGAAGAGAAACATAGTGGTAACAACTATAAAGGTAACAACTGTACAAGTTTTATATGTAGAATTAATTTAATTATATAGTTGAGAATAAACAGATGTAGATAACATATAAAATATTATACATATATAATTATCATCTTTATAGTTGCTACCGCTATCTTTTTCTCTGAATATAGGATACATTAATATAACACATATTTTAAAATCTTGCATTTTTATGTCTTACAGCAGCAAAAATGTCAAAATAACCTTGGAGTTTCAGTATTTAAAAAAAAATTTGATTACTATTATTATTACATTCTTTTATGTATCTTGAATAGAAATGTCTGATTATTCTTTTGCTACTAAAATTATGCAGCGTTTTATGATTAATGTAAATTCATGATGGGTTGCATCTCTCCACAATGTGGGGAAGCTGCATCTGGGATTAATGATACCGTCAAAGACGAATGCGGGATTTCTATGGTTGAAATATACTTTGTATATACACTCTGTCGTTTACCGTGCGACACGTATAAATTTTTAACGCGTGGGATTGCCTTCGCAAGTGAGTCCCAGATGCTGTTAAGTGTATGATAATTTTACATTATGATGTTTCTTGATAACAGTCATTTCCGTAGACGCGGAGAATTGAAAATTTTTTTACAAAATTTAAATCTAACATTTTGTTCTCGAGATTAAATATATACCTGATTTTATTTGAAATGGAAAATGTACATAGTAATTGTTATGTTTATAGGAACTTCTGACGTAATTAATATGACAGATTTGAAAATGACATTAGAACCGATAAGTATAAAGTAAATTTTTATGCGCTATTAAATAATAAAGGTTAAATAACATTTTGTTATTTTTAACTTCCATGTATGTCAATATATAAATTAATCTATTTTTGTAGCTAATTTTAAAATAAATAACGTCCATATTAATGTATGCACTTTGTAAATAATAAACTAGATAATAATAATAAAAATAAATTAAATAATAAATTCAAATTTATTACATTTTGAATTAAATTATTTAACACAAGTTTTTAATTAAACTAACGACATATTGAGTAGGAGCAATTAGTGATCTATAACAATTATTTTAAAAAATCCAAATTGAATATAATTTAATATAATAAATTTAAGTATCCTATATTGCAATTATTTCTATTTTATATAACGGAGACACGTAATAGAACGAGATAGTTTGAGTTAATTTGTAACGACGGATACTTAAGACATTGCATTCTTTATTAATGATGGTATTAATCAAAATCAGCTGGAAACTATTCAGGTACACAATGCGTAGTATCAATCTCTTTGAATTAATGGCATCAGTAGTCGACTGATGGGTGTTCCAAAAACAGTGAACACCCATGTACTTGCATCAAGCAATGATCTCGCGCGACATTTAACAGCGTGGCAGTTGTACACAGTAAAAAAAAAAGAATTAAAGAAAGAAACGAACGGAGACATATGAAAAGGACGAGGCGCCTCTCGTAGATCTTAATGGCGTTTCTTGGCGTGTTAGTGACGTAAATCAATCACGAAGAAAGAAGGAAGAGTTGAGGTTCTCGGTAATAATGCTATACGAAGAGATACTACGCAGCTTGAAGAGAAGCTTTCCTTTTCAAACGTTATATTATATAATATGCAAGCAGCAAATTTACATTTTATTACGATCTCTGCCATTTCTTCGTCACTTTTCCAAAGGATATTTTTTCATCGGCAATTTTATTATAATTTCTTGTAATCTATTCAATGTACAGCCAACAGCGATTCCAGACGTTTTCATTTTGAGATTCACGGAGAATAATTCACCGACTGTTTATGGATTCGCCGCCTTAGTGCGAATCGTTAGTATGGTATTCGATATGCGTTTTCCATCTTGCGCTGCGTGCTAGAAGTCAGAATGCAAACATAGTATATTCGCCAGATAATATTTGCTTAATTAGCTCAAGGGAATGCTTAAAGTTTATCTGGATCCTCTCCTTGCGAAGATATTTATTTGGAGAAGGCAGGTAGGGTTCGTTCACATTCCGTGGAAGAGCAGCGACCGAAAGAGTGTTCGACCCTCGTCAACCGAACAATCCATCTATCGAATTCCATCGCAGATTTTAATTTCCTCGCACAACATTGCAATCTCGATCTGATTATTTAATTAGCGAAGGCCATATTAATTGTCAACTCTATCAATCGTCTTTTGCATGCGAGGAATATACACGTGTACTTGAATTTATCTCGATACCCTTTAAAACTTTTAGAATGAATTATCACTAAAGAATGAAATTTTATTTTTAAAGATTGAAAATTAAGCTAAGACTGGCTCAATTTTCATTCTTCACAGTCAGATTCCACTCTAAAAAATTTAAAGACCATGTTGTCATGTTGAGAAGGCGCAAGTTCTGTGTAAAGTTAAAATAATAAAGTAATTTTTAATCATTTCTTTTTATATAAATAATGTAATTCTAGCTGTGTATGAGTAGAGCTGTATGATTCGGGAGTTTAGCAGATTCAAACTATATACATATTAGTGAGAAATTATAAATTAATAAAAAACTAATAAGTTTTTTATAGATTCCTTAAATTGAAACAATTTAAAAAGAATATATAACATAAAGTACAGGCAATAGGAATCAACGCTAGTTATCAATTAGCGCAATTCTTTTTAATATTAAAAATATAAACTTTGAATTTTTGAACGTTTCCACTCATGGTTTGAGTCTTCATCAACAAAATCTTTCCCCCTAGCGCAACGGTTAGAGTATTGCATAACAAAATAATATCTCCAACGTTTTTCTTACCAAAATTGAATCGTTATCTGTTGTGAGGTAAGTCACATACTCACAAAGTTAGAAAGCTGAGTGACAATATACATATCAATATTTATATTCCGTCGAAAAACATATCTATGTTTCTGACCTTTTATAAGCAGGTTCTGCAAACGCTTCTTCACGTCGTTTCTATATATTCAGTGATTAGTTACAGATATTCCGTAATATAAAACAGTTAAAATGACAGAACGAGAAGAAACAGTATATGATACATTCCCATTTCGTCAGTGGATACGTAGACGTTACACAAAAATATCATACAAATTTTGGGCGAAATGTAATCATTGTTCGACATTTGTGACAACTCGACCTCAATCTTCCTTACATGACCACAAGAACATCCAAACGAATTAACAGAAGAACAAAAGAAAGATAAACGTACAGAGTGGACATGGAATCATTTTACTACAATAAAAAACAAACTGTGTGTGACATGTAACATATGTAGATAAGTAGTTAAGCTCGGTAGAGAATTGAAGAATTTAAATAGACACTTGAAAGTACGACACGGGTAAATCTACTCTAAAAATAAAGGTAATAAAAAATTGATATTGAAGAATATGAAGTTAACAGTAATTAATAGTAATAAATGAATAACATCTAAAAAAATATAATGATTAAAACAAGTATTTAATAAGGCACTTATCGAAATATGTATACTATTACTATGTATTCAGAAAAGTACAAATTAGTAATATTCGTTTATTTTAATTTTCGTATAAGAATAATCAGATGTATATAAGATTTGTATTTATCGCATTGCCATACTAAATTGCATCTTAATATCCAAGTAATAAGTTGAAAGTTATAAAGATAATACATTTGTCCGCATAACGGAGTAATGTGCATAATTGAAACCAATTCCTATACTGCATTTTTTACTTCTTTAATCACTCTATATTTAAATGTAGGATAACAGTTCCACATATATCTAATGATGTGAATAATATGAGTAGCGATGCAAACACGGATACAACTATAAAAAAAAATGGAATACAATCAGCAGCTTCATCTAACATTTGTAAAAATACGGAACAGATAGGTGTTTTTAATAAGTAATTATTTGCTATATATTTATTATATTTATTACAATGTAAATAGATTATTTGAATTAAACATTGCATTTCCTGTACAAATATAAGAAATATTAATGACGAACAGTAGAAAATAGGGAGACAGTTAAATTAATCAAAGAATAATTAAGTGTCGTTTGTAAATAAGTAACAAAATTTTAGTATTCATATTCAGTAGTAAAATTGTTGAACCCGAAACATATATACAATATAAGTATCAGGAAAATCCTCACTTTCTATAATTTGTTATAATGATTTGGCAAAGACATTGCAACTTTTTACGATGGTAACAATAATTAATTTAAAGCTAAGATTGAGAAGGTTTCTTTTAAAAAGTAACATGTCACCATTACGCATTGTTTATTGGAATAAGTAACTTATTATTTGTATTGTAACACATCAAATCGTTACTTTTATCTATTACTTTAACTCGTTACAAATAATGAGATACCTTTCTCAATAAACAATGTGTGATGACAACAAGGTATTATTAAAAATAACTTTTTCCCAACATTTAGTTTTTAATTAATCATAAAAAACTGCACTGTCATTATCAAATTGTTATTATAAAATAATAAAAGTAACAATAGAAGTAATGGTATTATACTTACTTCCCATCAGTGTAAAAAAATATACGTCCATATATATTCCACTAAAAATAATGGTTTTTACGAGTAACAAATGTAACATTAACTAATAAACATTTTACTAGTTTTTAATTTTTTTTTCATACTATGTATGAAAAAGATCCATTGAGCATTTTAATATTAACAGACCATATTTCGGATCTTTCTCTTCGCAGAGATGTGAATTATGATTTAGATTCTTCACTCCATAAAGATGTAGCAGAATATTTATCATCTCTAGGGCAGTCATCACCTGAAGCATCTGATAATATTAAATCTTGCGACAAAGATACACTCTTTAAACAGGAATAATTTAAAATATATTATGTGAGTTATTATTCTTGTGTCAAGTAAAATGTTAGGAAGATATGAATAAAATTAGGAAAAAAGGATAGATATATTGCTAATAGCTATGAGTTCACTGTTTAATAATTAAATTATACCCAATTTGAGTTACTTTTTAATTTGAATGATTTTTCTATAGATCGACACTACTTCAATTCAATATATCGTTAATTTAACTAAACCAATAGGATTAAATATTTTATCTCGAGAAAATGCATTAAATTCGACTCAAATTATTTATTGTTTGCTAAATGCGTTTATTATAATATGAACGTTGTTTACTTTGGAATTAACTATAGAAATGGATTGATTTACATTTTGACACAAGTAGAAGTTTAAAATAAAATGTTATTTAACTTAGGGTTACCATTACTTTTTGGATATCTGACAGTGCAGAAGAGATCTTCAGATTTTGCGGCAACTTTCGCAATTTTTCGGACCAGATCTGTTTTCTTCAATTTGGACGCGACCGAGGAAGACTGTCACGCTCGCGCGCACTGATCGGCCACGCTTGACGATATCAGGAGACTAACGATCCTGTCTCGATGTGTTTACACCTGGCACCTGGCGCGGTACGTTCGCGCAATCTAATTCCCAGATCGCTATTCTGCTTGCCCTTCTAAAGCATGTTCGCGCAACGGTGCTCGTCCCTTATAGCTATCTTCATCGCGCGGGCAAGCCGAATCCATGAAAATGCGTTGGAATCTGAAGATCGAACCCGTGGTCGCCGAAGCTGACCTTGTTGAGCCTCTCTTTCTCTCTTTCGTTCCCGATCTTTCCGCACCGCTCGGCGGTAGGTCCCGGTAGAGGCGTGGCGCGCTCAGAATCGTCATCATGTTACACGATTGAGGTTATAAAAATTCTAACGGTTGATAATGGCACGCCCGGCATACGGAATTCCTTTTCTGAATTTCATAGATCTTTCTAGGAACGATGCTATCCAAATATCGGGATCGTGCTCTACCGCGACATAGTCCATTTTGTGTTTGTGACGCTAAAGCTAGTGTTTACTTAAGACAGTCTTAAAATAAGAATAGATTATGAATACGGGTCCAAGTGTTTAATTCATGTCTCTGAACTTTACTTCCTAGAAGCTTTCTTTACACTTCTGTCATTCTCCTCTTCGATATCGCTCCAGTCTTTATTTTCGTTAGGGAAACTTTAAGAGTCTCTGCGTCAAGTTCTCTGCGTTTATAAACGAAAGAAAACATTCAAAACAATATTTACAAATATCTATGTCATTTCTAAAATATAGCTTGATAGTATTAATTAATACGAACGACTTGGACGATATTCATTTTTAAGTTCTATGTTAAGTAGGATTAGAAAATTTAGGAATTTTATATAAATATCTTTGATCTTTTTTTGAATATAAGTCAAGATTATACATATATTATAATTTATGGAATATATTGCAGGAATTAAGAAAATGGATAACATAAAATAGTGTACTAAAAGATACATTGAAAAAAAAATAAATTTTAATAAATATTTGTTTGAATATCTCTAAATATTTATTAAATGTGAACATATATTTATTTGATACAAAAACCATTAATTTGATTTAACTATTATTTTTTACTGTAAGTAGATGTTAAGTTAGTACTAATATTTATTTCAAGAAATATTATTAAGATTTAGTAATTTTTTTTCAATGTAGTGTGTATAATCCACGTGTAGGTCGCTGCGAAACATGGTCTTTCGGGTCTATCCGTATTCCTCTACCGTTACAACACATAAATCTTCGCGGACGCATTACGGGATTAGAGTTTAGTAAATTCGCACGAATATCCGACAACGACGACGACGAATCGTCACGAACTACACCTCGACCCTCGCAGGTAAGCGATGGTGGCCGTGTCGCCATAGTCGTTGTCGTCGTTCGTTCGCTATGTGATACGTCGGGTTTATAAACCCGGTAGAGATAACAGGCTGGTACCGCTACTACGCAGATGTGGGCGCCACTATTACTGCCACTATTAACCATTTAACCTGTTCCCTTTGATCGGATTCACGCAATTTATAGAACTCTATTCAAGAAACATACAAAGGTCAACAAAAAGTTAAATGTTATTGATTAATAAAATTATTTTCAATTAAAATAATGCTGTTGATACATGTAATTTAAAAAGAGCCAGATTTTAAAGTACAATAAAGTTTAATCTTTGCGATAAATATAAATCAGACGACTACGCTCAATTATGATCATGTTGAACCTGCTATTATTATATATATTTTTTGTATCGCAAGATTGGCTGATCGCGTCATCAATTTGTCAAGTTTCATGAAATGGGACACTCCGTTTCTTGTTGCTTCTGCAACAGAAACTCCGTTCCTATGTGTCTGCTGCCCCGCTATGCTTAACGGTTAGCCGGAACACGGAAGCTAAGATTTTACGGTTCAATGGAATGTGATCTAGAACGAAGCGTGACATGCGATCGCGACGTTGCTCTGCTGAAATCAAACTGTCTGCGGTATATTCGGGGTTGAACAGTCGCAGTGTCAGTTGCAGTTAACGCGCGAACAGTTCGTAGACGTAGCTTCAACGTATAACATAAGTAAAGGACGTAAGTAGGTTGATAGAGATGTTTACTGCGCATTCTGCAAGAACAGTTCTGCGATGCCATCGAACGTTAGACACGGTGAAACAGACGCGTGAGAAACAAGACCGATCCGTAGCCGTTTTTCTCTGGTACGATAAGAGCACGGAATTATTAAAACCCGCATAAAATGCAAAATAGGAGCGGTCGAAATTACAAATTCCTCGTAAATGATATACTCAAAGTATACATTCGCGATATTTGCTGTCACTACTTCACGATCTCTCTATCGGCGTTAATTAATCCTTTTCGAAACTACATGAGAAAGATCCATAAAATTCTACGAAACTTTGTGTAAAATACTATGTTTATGAGTAATATTCTTTTACAGTCTTTTTTAAAGATACGGCGGTTTCGTAATAAAATACCTGCGTTCAACGCTGTTTTTAAATATTCCGCAGATAATAGAAGGAAATCGTCAGGTTGTGAATTGGGACTCGGTCTATTAACGGTTTTATTTCCTCGGACAATAACCGACCCCAAATTTTTTTCACATAATGCACGCTTTTCACGAAGAAAAGGGAGACCGACTACCCTTCGTTTTCTTTCACTTTGACGAGCGTTGAAAAACTTATTGACGCCAATGCCGTCGGCCAGGTCATCGTCTGGACCAATCCGGCGACGGTGGTGCCGGGGCTGAAACTCATTTCGAAAATTCCTCAGGGAGAAGTATGTAATTATCTAGGAATAATGGATACCCTAAGCGGTCCGGATAACTTTTGTCCGCACTTGAACGCACGCTTCGGTTCTAACCGAGAATTTTAACCGAAACGCTGGCGGATTTATTGTTCGTGCCGACAGCGGCGACGTATAAATTACTATTTCTTTTCCGGCGCATACGGAGCTCTTCTCGTGTTGTTGCTGGTTGGTCGTTACTCAAATTCGAGATCGAACACGAAAATAGCACGATTACACGCGGTAGTCCATGATAACGATTTTTTTACACTTTTGAAAGCGCACCTTCGTGTACCTTCTGCGTTGAGTCGCTTTGGTTTTATTTTAATTTCGAATTTATTAATTAAGTTATATGGGATAGAAGGCGTAGTTGAAGACAATGGAAAGAGTCGAGGATAAATTATAGGTTGGAGAACATAGTGCGAGATTTCGCCGGCGATACTGCGTTATTAATTGTTCGGTTAATTTCTCATTGGTAGTAAACCTGCTATTATAGCACTATTTTTCATAGTCGCTGAAGACATGCTTTGCTTTGCGTGAAATATATATAAATAGATATACGGGATTGTTTCGCGGCTTTATGTCATAATCAGGAACTAATTTTCTCTCTTGGAACAAAGTTAAATCAGCGATCTTGTATGAAATTGCACTTTATTCTGATGTTGGAAGAATGTACAAACTTTTATGAAGTATTGAAAAAAATTGATTGACTTAATCTGAATTACATATAATAATCAGATTTGTTTTAAATATGAACGATTAATTTTGATTAAAATAATCAGACAATTTTAGGACAGGACATTTTTATTTGTCCAAAAATGGACAAATAAAAAATTTCTGGTTCATTCTATTATAATTTTAGTTGAGATATAACAGAATTTTAATTGATACGATCAGAATATTCTGATTCATGTATTTTCAATCAGAAATTTTTGTCGGAAATTGTAATCATAAACAAAAAATAACTAGATACTTCAATATTATCATAATATATACATTAAACAAACTTATAACGTTCCGATTGCGTACCAAAATATTTAATTATGATAATCAGAAATTCCGTTTATTTCTACACTAAAATTTAATCGAATCTTATTAATTCTATTATAATTTGTTTTATACAGCGACAAAAAAACGAAATAGAAATAAGAAGTAAATCTAAAAAGATATTTAAGCGAAAAATGTTGCTCCGCTAACAATAAGTGAAACGAAATATAAGTGGATTTCTGAGTAAAAAAGATTAATATTACTTATATAACCTCGTAATTCATTCGTTGGAGTCTTAACGCGTCATTGCGGAGATCAGATTTCGAAGTTATAAACGGCAACGCTCACCGTGCGAATTTCTCGCCTCGCGAAGACAGACGTAGGGCCCTCACGGCCCTTAAACGGGCCGGACGTAAACAGCACCTCTCTCTGGAACTCCGATCTTGGACCCACGATTAGACGATTTATCGCTAGCAGAGAGTGCGCGCACGAGGGAGATTGCCGAGGAATGAATTATGATTACTTCTTTTTCGGATGGCCCCGGCGGGGCTTCGTTAAGTGGAATCTAACGAAACGAATGCATAGAATGTAAGATTATTACATTGGTACCGTTCTAGTTTTTCTCTTTTTCTTTACTTTTTTCTCCTTCCGCGGGGTATCATCGACGCACATATGCTGATTAGGTCGTCGAGATCTCGTTCAATCATCTCATCGATGGATATGAGATAGCAAAAAAATATTAAAACATAAGGACGGTATGCCATAAATCCTCCTATCTCTCCATTATCTCCGCTCGTCTCGTCCGCTTGTGATTCGACTCGGCGTAATTTCACGATCGTTCTCGAAATAGTCAGCGATTTAAATGGCTACGAAAAATTCGAGCGGGACATCTTTCTCGAAATTTCTTGCCGAAGGAGATTGATCGATCGTTCGTCGTTCCTTCCAGGCCTCTCTCTTTCGCCATAGACATCCTGCTGTCGTATTGCTCTCGCTCGTTTGCGACGTCAGGACGAGTGCAAAATAGACACGAGGATAAGACGATCCATTCCTCTCAGGTGGGACGAGGTGTTAGCCGGCCGCAATTATCAGTAATGATAGTCTCGACGGGGTTCGCAATGTTCTAGCAACGACAGTTATTTACTGGTCATATCGATGGCCGGTCGCGCATGAACGAATGTACGTGATTCTACAGGATCATTGAATAGCTGGAGGATCTTGGAATTCCGTTACCTTTATGTAGTTATCGGATGTAATGGTTGCTATTTAGAATCTTTCAAATTGCTCATTTGCTACAACAATGACAGCTCATAATTTATCATTTTTTAATTGCTTGTGTGTGCAACAAAAACACAGGAATAGAAAGAAAAAACATATTTTAAAAATATATATTTTTATACCTTTACTAAATTATTACATCGGTATTAAATTTTAAAACTAATATATTACATAATTTTAATAATTTAAAACATTTCAATTCATTTTGTTTGGAAACTTTCATTTCTTGAGTTATGTCGTTGTTGTAATAAGTGTTGATCAAATATAACAAAATTTTAGATTAGATAAATCTGTTAATTCATATTATATTCAAATTCGCATGTCAGGTTTCTTCGACTCTTTTAAAAAAAATGTTCTATGATAATAAGGCATATTTTTATATCCATTTCTTTTATCCTCGCGCGATTCGTCTTCTATTTGATGGTCCAGCTTTTCTCTTGATTTTGTTTGTTTCTGATGTTTTTTTATTTCTCCTTTAGGCTTCGTCTCTGGACCAGATGCTGCACGAAATCGCTTCGTGTTGGCGAGAGGTCCCATCTTAGTGCCCAAACGAGTTTTAAATTGCTCCGTCGAAGGTATTTGAATGCGAAAACACGCAACGATGCAAAATGGACTGTCTAAACGCACCTGTTCGCCCAGTTACCCGATTCTAAGTTTTCTGCTGCATCCTTGAACTCTGATACGTTGTATCAGATTGTTAGTCTCTGGGGGTTATTTCGGGCACAAAAAAAATTAGAAATATCTGCATCTTCTTAAGTAAAATATCGTAGATAATAAAAATAGTAGATTAAAAGTTAAATATGTTTTTTATACAGATGAATTAATCCACAATTTTAGTGAGAGCCAGTATTTAATTTATATTTTCATATTTATTTTAGTCAATAAAAGCAAAATATCTTGAATATAAAAGTTACATATACACAATTAATATCAAATACACAATTGCATAACGAATAAAAGTTTATATAAATTGTAAATGAAGAATAATTGCATGTGTATATTTAATTTTTTTATTTACGTGAAATTGTTAAACCATTTGCGTAATAATAACACTGTTAGATGAATTAGATGCCGAGAAATAATTATGTAGGTATTTGGGAAATAGTTGATACTAAAATCGCATGATTTCTCGTCTCGGGTAAGGAAGAAGCTTATAAGAAATTCCATGAAATCCACGGGAGATTCCACGGGATCGACCGGAATACTTTCACAGGCACAGGACGAGACTTAGGTCAGAAATTATGCGACAGGTGGTCGAGTGCAATGCGTGCAACGTTACGCGCCGTCTTAATCTGAGTTACGACCTTGCGTAAACCCGAACCCCAAGGCACCCGTCGGGTGCCTCATCGACGAATTTTTACGACGGATGGTGTTCTACCTTGCCCTCTCGCCTGCACGTTAACTGTATCCGAAATTGGAGTTTGGAAACGGCAACATTGATATTTTGCATTTGTGATGTTCATTAATACGTTCTTTCACGTTCAAATGTGTATACATATTTCGGAAAAATATGGAACATTTTTATAATTAATGACGTATGAAACTATTCAACATTAATGTTTATGCTAAAAATTGTACAAAGTGCAGCTACAAATGATTAAAGTATTATATAAATATAAATTTTAAATCTATATATAATAATAATAAACTATAAAATATTTCCAAGTTTTATCGTGTTATTTTTTTATTATTTCACTTTTAATTTTATTAAAAATTTTTTTTTAATTTGTCATAAAAAAAAAATAATGTCTTTTAATAAATTATATTTATTGTTAAATTATTTATAATTATTAGCAATATAGAACAGAATATAAAAATAAGCAGCCATAAAACCATTATATTAGTACAATTTGTATTAGTTTAATATATTATAGATCGACGTTTGTTACGCGTACCCTTAATAGACCTATGGTTAATAGACTTACGCAAGAAGTGTTAAGAAGAAGTGCATTAAGCGCGCGTCTGATGATGAAGAAGTCCAGCATCCATTTCACATTCCGTGATTCTGGTCTCGCATATCATGTGGAAATAGTCCTCCTATGATCAGACCAATCGGACTGAGCGTACCACCGTCTGAAAAAAGGATTCAATTTACCGGCTGTCCGGGTTGACGAGGATAAGCCGAGTGGAAGAGATCACGCGGTCTAAAGACGCGCTATAGATTCGCTACTCCACGACGACTTTAGATCATCCTAGATAAGGGAGAGAGGAACTCCTCGAGATAATGTTAGGCTTTTCGTCTGCGGAAGCGGGGGATATATTCAAGCCGCTTTGTGTATGTCAGACACGGGTTGTCGGGTATAGCATCACGAAACGGCCGATGTTCTCGACGAGTGCTTCGTGTTTTGTTGTTGGTAATTCATGTTCCACCACGAAGAATCGGACAGAGACGGTCACCGCGGTTTGTCTACTTATTTGTTTATTCTGTTAGGGGTTGATCTGAATCTTCTGTTGAAACTCGTGGACATATACGAACTGCATCACGCCTGATATATATTTTACGGAGAAGCAGAATCATGAGGAATTATGCTTATTCTGCAGATATGATTATTTAAGCATGCTATTTATATTGAGTTGTTAACATTATGAAGTAATAATGTTGAAATAATTGATAATATATCATCAATGTAAACTTATAAACATTTTGGTAGGGGCTATAAATGATCTCATCTCTCTTATTCCAAAAATTATTTTAAATTTCATATTTTAAATTCTCAATTCATGTACGAAGATATAAAAGTAAAGGTAAAAAAAATTCATTGCAGTATCAAACGAGAATGTGAATAAATCTTAAACGGATTTATTTTTTCGACATATATTTCTTAAAATTGTCTAACGCTCTAAAAGTACCAAGCAGTCATTATTGACTGTTTCTAGTTTTTAGATTAATATATTTTTTTTGTAAAACGTAGGATTCAGAAATTCTTAACTTTTGAATAATTATATCCTTTATACTGATAAAATATTATTGGTTTTCCACTTCCTTTATTTTTATAACAATTTATTCGCTTGGTCCTTTTACTGAGTAAGTACTCGTTTTACGTTGGTATTTCCAGTGTTAAAAAATTAAAAGAATCGAATATAGTCTAAGGATAGGACTGTAGTAATTCAGCCTGCACATTCAGACAGACCGAACGATCGTGTTAAGTTGCTATCGAGTAGCTCAATGGAGCAATCAAAGATACAAATTGCGTATCGGTGGGCACAGAAAGGGAATTCCCTTCGAAGAAGAAATAGTTTTTGTGCAATCGGCCCCACGGTCGATTTTTCATCGGAGTGAAGCACTCGAGAACCACTTCTTATTCTCAAGTCCTTTGATCCTCGCTATCCACTACTAATGTGCCCAAAGGATGGCAGGCGGGAGAAGGCTTCAGCATTCTTG
Organism: Trachymyrmex cornetzi; assembly: GCF_001594075.2. NCBI lineage: Eukaryota > Metazoa > Arthropoda > Insecta > Hymenoptera > Formicidae > Trachymyrmex > Trachymyrmex cornetzi. The sequence continues at coordinate 505,931 of NW_017295730.1, read as the reverse complement.
GTTTCGCGAGGTACTGCGCCAAATTAGCAGTCCCTTTGTGCTGCCATTCGCTCGCTGTCAGCCGATGAATTCAGTTTGCCTTGGCCGTCGCGCACACAGGTACACCTGCACGCGTATGTGCAGGGTTCTTTCCAAGGCGTGTATTTCAATCGGGATCCGTTCGTCGTTCTTCCCGGAAGGTGTCCTCGGGTTGATGTTGGGCGAGCAGCCAGGAAGGGACGGAAAAATGAAGAGCGTGCTGAAGAGCAAAGTAATTCGGGCCAATGTTCGCGACGTCAAAACCCCGACGGCACTCTACCTGGCGAAGCTGTCTCGACCTTTCTCGCGGATTGTTATTAACCTTTAACGGTCCGATTTTGTGCCGTCCGATTTTGCAGCATGGAGGTCGGCGCTTGAAATTAATCGCTGTTTGTCACATAGCGGTAAAAACTGTAGCGACATTACCTGTCGCTGGATTTACTCGAGGCGAGGACTTGATTAAGGCAACGTGGCGAGATTTTTTTTATGCATCCATAAATTTAGTCGACATAGTAATTTTTATGGACTTTTCTCCATTTAGGCGAACAGCTTTACGACGGTATGGTAATAGTTAGAAATAAATTTATCAGAATTGGGAATTATTGGCTTTCTATTAATAAATATAGAAGACTAGAAAGAGAGTGTAGAGATTAATAAGCGTGTACTTTTTAAATCTTAGGAGGAGAAATTTAAATTATTTCAATTCTCGTGTCACTTTGTGACGTTTGAATAACTTGAAATTGTGAAAGTACATTGAAATATCGGGGATACGTTGTAGGGCTGAAAAATCCGAAGCATCCATCCACAAATCTTCGCTGGTGACGGATAGCGCTTAGATGTTCCTCGCAACAAGATGTTTACTAAGACTCGTACATTCCGGAATATCGGAATGTACGATCTATCCGCGCATAATGGCGTAGTCAAATGGGGCCCGATCTATATGGCTAGCCGAGAGTATCCATATTTGCGGCTTTTGTACGGTACCCGATTGATCGCTCGATCACGCGTCCGATGCCGCGATTTATAGCCACCTATTCATCACCCATAGAGATCCGGCAAGGATCTTGAATGTTGTATAGAAACTCCTAGCTTTAATACATCAGGCAGGAGCATTTTATCGCCTGGACTCAGAATTTAAAGTCCGGAATTTAGAAGGTTCCTATTCCAAAATCTCCATGGCTTATTTTCTCGTTCGATTTAAATTCAAATCGTGAAGTCTGCACCTGTCTTACTTTCATGATTGAATTAACTATCAATTTTTTAATGATTTTTGAGAAAATAAATTATTAAATTTTTTTTTATATTTCTAAAGCTCGATAATTCTTCATAAAAGTTAATTAAATTAAATTGCGTAAACGAGAGAGGCAGGCGCTAATTTAACAGATTTAATTTTTATGTCGGTTAGTACATAATCAACTATTCTAATAAACCGGCCTAAGGGCCGTAAATGAAGGGTATAGGGACGAGAGTATAAGTTGGAACGGCCGTGACTTCACGTGAAGAAACAAGCCTGTCTGTATGTTAATATCGACTTTAATCATGCTATCGTGAGTGTAAATTACCGTTCGTCCCAGATTTATTCCGACTAGCAGCACGGTCGTTCAGTTTATGTCGCCCTTCGAGATTCCTCGTAATTTGTGCATGGTAGGAGCCGACTAGACGTCGGTCGTTCGATTAACTGCCAACCGCGTCGAGAATTCCGGAGAACATTAGAAAAGCGTTCTTTTGCTTTTTCTGACTTCTGTCGGCTGTTAAAATTAACTGTCGCGCCCGACTAACTCTAATTATTATCGGTTCTCTAATCAAAATTGACTCTATGCTCAAATTATTCTTCGCATTCGTGCAACAACATTATTCAGCAAGTAAATCCTTCCCCTTTCCCTTTTCTCCTCTGATTAATACGACACCAACGATCGTATCTATCGACGGGAAACGAGGATCGTTTAGCATTTACGTTATGTGATTATCGAAGAAGAGAGGTCTTAATAAATTCTCACTATTTCTTCGATTATAACGGCAATGCCCGATCGTTGAATTATCGTTATTATTATTCGTGCCTCGAAAAATGTTTGCATGCTTAAAATGATAGCTCGATTTTTTTCCCGGCTGACTTTTTATTAAATTGCGCCATGTCGGAAAGATTTTTCGATAAACGCTCACAGAATGTGCGTGTTTCATGGATTTAATTGGTAATACCGAGCTTCTTTACAACTCCTGCGATTATTACGCAAAGAGGAGAGAACTGATAACGCACCGGAGCCTGGTAATTGCGGATATTGAGGATACCTCTGTAGCACTTATCCTTCATACACGCGAACGGAACCGTTATCGGATTAGCAGCCCGGTTACGCCATTTTCCCATATCCTCCATTTATACGAGGTATAAATTCTCTATTCATGCACATCCTCTCTCTGTTTATACGACGTCAAGTGTTAAGTGCGCAACCAGCTCCGAAGTACGCAGAGTCGACTGGTGATTATGTAATTGCGTAATTGTATAACGGTCGGGAAGCCGCAAGAATTCTCCATCGCACATGTGCGAATTTTAATTACGTTTTACAATAGATTACAACAGTTGCTCTTTAGCATGTAATAGAAAGATAAATAAATGAAAATGATAAATAGATTTTTAATAACAAGGCGATATGCATATTTTTATCTCAATGATATATTTTAATATTAATTATGTCTGCTGTATACTATTAACAAAGCACTGCTTTGCTTTAACAATTAAATGACGTCTGCAATTTTGTTTGTATGCATATTATGTAATGAATTCGCACCATGCGCAATATATAATAACGTTATGTGCAACATTAGTTTATTAGGGAAATCTCACATCGTGTCAGAGTCAGGTGAGCAATTGACACCAGTGATTTTTCTTCTCGTTGCATCTAATTAGATTAGAAGCTCACTGTGTGACTCGTCTCAAACTGATCAGCACAACTGGTGTTAATTGCGTTAAAGAGTAGGTCTCTTGATCTTTATATTAGAACACTATTAGAATACCATCATCATATATGTATCTGTTATTCTGTTCTATTACAAGTTCTGTGGAAATTTTGAAAACGAATTTATAGATTTGTGCAAGAATTACATTGTGATATTAGAAAATGAATGTTTTATTGAAAAAAAAAGTATATAGGAATTCTAAGTAAAAATATTTTTATTAATCATACGTGTATCTTTTAATCCGCTTTACTGTAGTTATGTGTGAAATGTTGGAAGTAGATTTGTTAAGATTTAGACTTATGCAACGCAAAAATTACTATAATAATATATATACGCTGTGAGATTGAAAAATTAAAGTTTTATTTTGAAAAACTATTCAGAATTTCTGAGTAAAATTATTTTAGTTAAACACATTCGATTTTCTACGAAGTTGCATGAAAATCTTTCGTATAAAACGGTCTTTTCGCACGAAACAACCTAATATTATCGTGCAAGCTAGTAATATCTATTCTTAGCATGGCTCATGGAGTTCGTACGATATTCCGCGCTTCACTCGTATTACGTTCGTGTGTCGTTTGCGACCTTTTTGATCATAGAGTGTATCCTATAATCTCCACGGGGGCGAGCAGTATCGCACCACGGTCCAGCGGCTTCGCACGCATTCGCTATGCTATGTTGTCGGACTTCATTAAGAGGATCGTATAGCACTCTGTCCGAAGAAGGTCGAAAAAGAGAACGACGATATAGGCACTCGCATGTTCGCACATACGAAACGTGCGAAGGCAGGAAGAGGCAGAGACCTGCAGGAAGTTCGCCGAGTGTTATATATCTTGTCATCTAATATTTTAGCATGGGTATTACGCGCAATTCTGCGTTAATCAGAGAACTGTGTACACTGCTTGAGTTATTATTACGTAAAAATTGCATTATGCGAGGTATGTCAAAATGTGCGGTTTTTTAAATTACGTGAATTAAATTAAATTCGTGCGTCTGACAACACTGACGTTTCGTGCTGTAAAAATATAACAATAGACGGATAAATTATGTTATTGGAATCTGCGATGTTGCCTGTGTTTCTCTCATTGTTTATCGAGGGAGGATGTTTACAAGAAACTTTTGGTGAATAATGTGCGCATTGTATATACGTATATATCTGTTATTCCCGGATTCTGGGTGGTCAGAATACTTCGGCGAGCTAAAGAAAAATTCTCGCGGATGCGTTACAGGCCCTTCCGCGCGACGATCGAACGAAACAACGAAGCGGGGTTGAAGTATTTACGGTCTCGTTGAGACAATGCTCACGCATCCAACGCTGCTTCAATTCTCTTCTCGCTACCACGACGAAATGTACGACATGTAGAGAAAAAATGGTCTCCAGTGTTTGCTTTTCGATCACCATTTAGGGAAATATATCGATTCTCAAATCTAAGTAGTCATCATATCACTAAAATAATTGCATTTTTACATTTTATTTGCATATGAGCAGATTTTTATAAGAATTGTTTTAGTATATATATTTAATATATTCTAAATAAATATATTTACTAAATGTGTGTAACTATATATTTATTTGATAAATCACTAATTTGATTTAATTACAATTTTTTAAAAATATATTTACAAATAAATATCTTAAGTGCTATTTAAAGAAATATGTTTAAAATTTAATAAATTTTTTTTCAGTGTAAGAAACTCAAGCATGAGCGACACTGTAAAAAAAGTAAATATTCTAGCAATTAGCTTGAGTTTCCTACATAATTATTTTAATATCCAAGAATTATTTTTAAGTCTAGTGTCATTTTTAAATATTTTAGCAAAATCATTCTTTCCGTATAAGTTTGCGATTCAATATTATTGGAGATGATTGAATAATTTTTTAATATTATAATTCAACACGCTAAAAAGGAATGACAAAATGGATGTTGTTTAATGATATTTTATTATACAAAATACAGCGAATCTTTTTGATATTGCTCAGTTTCCACGAGAAACGTGGAAATGCTGGCAAACGCGGTAAGGTAAGGCCGTTGGCGTACAGAGCGCCTGGGGAAGAACCGGGAGGCCATTACCCAGTGTACCAACCATTCAACCGACCAAGCCCATTACCATTTATCCTGGTAGCCGCGCGCCGGAATCGGAATTCGTACTTTTGCGGGCCGAGCGAATCGAGCAAATTTATAATAACAAGGAACTCCTTGTTGCGCAGCCCGTAATCGGCATCATGGATTGCGGGGGACGCCAATCGTTCGTTGATAGGTTGGAGGTGAATCTCGGTGAAAGCTGGACGGATGAATAAGCCGGAAATATCTGTCCATCTCTTAATTATCACTGTAGTTTGTAACTTACCATCGCACGCGGCGGCGACGACAAAACCGAAACTATCGAAATTAAACGTCATGATCCTTCTAAATGTAAAACTATAAATAATATTATGAGACAAATGAAATTTAGATCGATAAGAATAAATCAAATAAGAGAAAAATTCTTATTTTTGGTCAAAGATTTTCATACTTGATAATGTTTATTTGCAAATACATTTTTCTGTTCTATAAATTGCAGGAGCAATGAGAGCAATAATTCGGCACAGTAATTAGTGCGCTGTTAATAAAATATATTAGTATAATTACATTAAATATGAATATAAACTTTCAGGATTCGTTGTACGTTTCGACTTTCTTCAGCGATGTCAAGTTCATATAATTACGTTTTATGTACAGTTTCGATAGATGAAATCGGAATAGCACGATCAACCGTGACAATCGTCGAGCCTAATACTTTTATTTCCAGGGCAGGCTTCGAATACGCGAGACGAACACGCCTAATCATTCCGTAAAATTGGTAAACGGTGCACCGTGATCTATGATCGTGCGCGATAGCAGGATATGTCTGTCTAGAGAACACGATGGCGACCGAGGCGGATCGGTGCTAGACAATTAGCAATGGGATCCGCTGCTGGTCGGCGGTTTCTTGCCGCGTTCCTTCTCTTCCTAGCGGGATTATTCGCCCTGCGATGAGGATAATCGCCATTCGCGGACGGTTCTCCCTCTGGGCCGTTCATCCATTCGTTCGTTCGTTCGTTCGAAAGCGAGCAATATTACTGCCAGACACGCCACGAGGGTAAGAAGAAAGAAGGAGAAGAAGAGAAGTACAGAGAGACGGGGAGAAAAAAGGATCAGCGAAGAAAGCCGAAGAGCAGGATTTATTATAGGGATCGTATGTCCCGTAAGAGCAGCCGTGAAAGTGCACCGAGAGAGCCTCACCGCAACCTCGCCTTTACGATTCCACCGCACTCGACATTCTGGCTGCTTCGTGCATATGATTAGTTAGCGGTAGATCATAGCCGCGTATGAATTATCGGCTAATCGCGCGCCACTGCCGGCGAATATATCTCTCTCCTTCTCTTTCTCTCCCTTTAGCTATGGAACGACTCTCGCGAAGAGGTTCTTCGGTGAACGAAACGATCGTGCTAAAGAACACAGTATCTTTCTTTCCCTCTCTCTCTCTCTCTCTCTCTTTCTCTTCTTACAAAGTTCGCGTTGCCGCAGTTATGAGATTACGACCTAGCCGTGAAATACGTTTAGTCTCTTCGATTCGCTTCTGCTCTCCGCGAGTTACCAATTCTATTCGCATGAGGATTCCGCGCGATCGTCAATCAATCGAACAGTTGGAATTATCATGGATAATGAAGTCTGGATAGGATAGAGCATTAATAAAACTGTTTTGGCAGTAATAGGAGAAAAGAATAGACTGTAAGATCCGAGATGTTTTCTTTTTAAATAGATGGCTTTCAGCAAAAAATTGACACGGCATCGTTAAGACTTTGTTCTTACGTAACTGTTGAGTTCGAACGTAATTTACTTCTGTATCATGAACGACACGCTTTTTGTAACTTTCGTATCTGTCGATACGCCTCTTCTTACTTTCACGTGGCTATCGTCGCTCCATCAACGAGATTTCTGCGAGTGTATCCACGAGAAACTTAATCGCGGAATTTATGGAGTAAAAAGATGCCGCGGGATCAAGTGGAAATTTACGAGTGCCATAATTGTTCAATTATAGCGTGCATTGCCGATTCACGTCAATGAATTGCGAATGTCGACTATACATATATTTCTCAAGGTTTCCCCCCTCTCCGGATTCTCGATCTCTCTTCTTTCTTACAAGCATAGAGTGATATTCTTTTTTTCACATATTTTTTTTACAATTTTTTCTCCAAAGAAGTCAACTTATAATTAATTTGGAATATGCTATCTACATTGAGGAAACAATTTACTAAATCTTAATACATATTTTTTTAAATAGTACTAACTAAATATATACTTACAGTTGATAAATATTTACTCAATAAAAAAATGATAGTTTAATTAGTGGTTCTTATACCAAATATAAATATATGTTTATATTTAGTAAATATTTAATTAGAATATTAAAACTATGCAAACAAATATTTATTACAAATATTTTTCTATACTAATGGTTTGATGAAATACAATTATTACTGCGTGCATAGACATGCTTCTATTCGCTTAATTCATTCAAATTCTATTATATTTGCGACGAAATATGCATTTGTGTTCTGCTTCGCTGATTGTATGATATTTTTCTGTTTCAGGTAAGTTTCAACAATCCAGTATTTCGGTGTATTCGCTTGGTTCAGTTGATACTATTTACAACGCGAGGTAAGGAAGTTACAAATGTGGATTTAAGTCATAGTGGAGTTGCAAAGATGTGATAATAATTTTTTACGTTTACATCGCGAGATTTATCGAACACGAGTAATATACGAGAAACCTTTTTATTTTATTTCAAGGATATTGCAAGAAGAAAGATTATACCACGCAATAGCTTTATTAACATAATTAGAATATATACAAACTTGAGTTTAACAAATTCTAGCAAACTTATAAATAGACTGTATTAGTGACACTCGGATATTAAAGATAAAAATGCAGTCTCAATCTTTGTAGAATGCATCACGTGCGGTTACATCAGAGAGATCATGAATTATGCATATCTCTGAAAATTATAATCATTTCTGCGTTCATTATACGACACCTGTTCCAACCGCAGAAGAGATTGTCTATAATACATATGTTTGAACCTTGAGACATCATTGTGTGTAGACTGTAGCATTCCTTTCAGTTTAACCACATGTTCTAATTTGAAGAAGTGATCTCAAGTATTGCGGTCGTCGATAGAAAATATAACGACATATTTTCCGACATCTATTTCGTATTCATGCTACAGGTTACAGTATGAAGTATGTGAAATGCGATATAGTTGAGGCATGCTAATATTATCGCGTTTTTATTTTTAACTAATATCCCTTGGGGGATAATTTGGAAAATAAATAGTGTCGATTATTCACATAGACTATTCGTAATAGATCACGTGTAATTTTAAAATATTCTGTGCTAGGAAACAATAATTTGTCTATCACTAACACTTGCGAACCTAATCTAAATCTTACATTATATTCGAGTTGTTAGTTTCTTGATATTTTTAATTTGTTTATATTTAATGATTCTCTCTATTTTCTTTTATTATAAAAATAATTTCCGGTTAATTACAATAACAATATAGAGCTACTAGAAAGCAAGTAATCGATACATATGAAATTTCATCGCCTTATTATTATCATTGCAATGTAAGAGTATACGTGTTTTTATTGTCCCGCAATCGAAATGAAATTCAATATTGAGATCCAACCTAATGATAATTGGTAACTATAAGGAATGATCCCCCGGGTATGACTCCATTACGGAAATTAATCGCTCCGTCGGAGCGGACGGTGCAAATCGTTTCAGTAATCAGTAATCACGAAGATGTGGCTGGTGCTTGTCCTCTCTTTAGGCCTTCGTCCCTCCCTCTTTCTCTTTTTCTCTCTCACTCTTTCTGTCGTTTCCCGTATACGAAAGAGAGCCGTTCTTCGCTCTCCCTTTCGTTCTTCCTTCAAGAATGTGCGTGTAGATCAGTGCCTCCCAACCTTTTTGCACGCAAGATTTTCTTGCGGGTGGTCCATCGGAAGTGCGTCTTGACACGTGACCCGCCAGATTACGTGCAATGCAACGGCGCAATTTTTATTAATGATTTTTTATTCACGCAAACACCTTCGTATTTGCCTAAATTAATTCTGTACAAATTAATTAATTGGGAATTAACTTTCTGATATTCAATAAAGAGCGTCTAGTGTCTAGCATTTCAACTATTGATAAGCTGCATTATTTATGTAATTTAAAGTTGCACGATTCTTATTGATTAGTCCTTGTTAATATTGGAGAAATTTACTAAAGGTGTATATTTGGAATTTACTGAAAAATGCTGCCGTGTGTAAAATAATTTGTTGGAAAGTACTGTAGGTTTAGATCTAGTCTTGCGTTTAATTCACATGCTCGTATTATAATTAACGGTGATATTTTAATGACACTTTAACGATGCTTTAACGCACCGTGTTTCCGATGATTCCGAAGGAGGTGGAAGAGAATATTTATTACTCACTTTAATAGTCGGCCTTCTAAAATGTCATGAGTGCGATTATTGTAAAACATAAAATTTGCATATCGTTTTATCGGCCAACATGTACGACCGATACTCATAGGTGAGAATTTTGCAGGTGGAATGGAGATTAATTATCTGGCTAATGAGTTGATAGTTTGTTACGAGGGGACGTAATCACGCGCTGCGACGTAAAATTAATTGAACGGTGGCAAAAACGTGATCGAGCCAAAGCATGCCGAGACGGCAAAAGAGATGAATGAAGAGGATAGGAGCAGGAAAGGGGAAACTGGACGAGAAAAACGCGAAATGAAATTAACAAAAATCAGAGGAAGGACAGGACTTAAAGAAAAGGACAATTATATATGTTAAATCCCGAAGCTCTGCGATTTTAATTCAAAATTATATACTTTACAATTCTTTAACTTCCATCTTATCTTTTATCCATCGACAACTCATAGTTTTCACTCGTACTATATATAATTATTCAACGATATGAAATTGTAACATTTACAGACTATTCTGTTATTTATAAAAATTTAATTATTTTTTACAAATAATAGAGTAACTCCGGTATATACGCCGCACTGGGATTTATGCCGCGGAAGTAAAAAAAAAATAGAAGGAGTGGGAGTGATTTTCTCGCAACTACTCTGTTACATGCCTTTTATGTTATATTGAGTTATAATTTCAGCTTCTCACTGTTAATATTAATGAAATTATTGTGAGTTGAATCGATTTGTCACTGTGTGTATAACAAGTAGCATCATCATAAACTATAATCTACATAAAATGATTACTGTAAGGCGTGTAAAAGACCTAGTGGTTATTTCGCGATACATACGTGTAGAGGAATAGTAAAGCATGTTGTATATAGCAAAATACAAGTGCTTTGTTTTCGTATTCTTTGTTTAGTTTGTTGAAACCCTTGCATTTTTGCCATATATCCCAGCCATTATCTATATATAGCAAAAATGCAAGATATTTCAAAAAGTTTATTTTTTAATACGAAAACTAAATATTTCGAATTTCTAATATTTGTTTCATAGTAGTAGACAGTACAAAGTTTTTACTGATATAGTTCGTTTATTTTAAACATAGTAAATAATACTTAATAAATTAAGTTTTTGATAGGTGCGGCGTATATACCGGAGTTACCCTAATTAAAGTTATTTGTCAATAATAGGAGCGTCTGTAAATGTCATAGTTTCATATCGTTGAATGATTATACATTATATTGTAGGAATGAAAATTATGTTTTCGTATTTTATATTTTAGTAAGGCATAACATGTCAAGAATTGTTTTCCATTACTGTCTTTATGTGTGTCACATCTAACATCTAACGAAGGTAAACTTAATCGACCATGTAAGTAATTAATTCATTGTTTTTATTTCTGCAATATACTTGATTCTCAGTCAAGGTCGTGTACGAGATCCGCGAACGATAACGATTATTAGCACGCGAGATGAAGTTCCTCGTCGTTCCCCCGTCATCATACTTTTTGTCTCTGTCCTGTTCCTTTTTTTTCTTCACTCCGAAACGCGATCAACCTCGCTCTTCACAATCCAGCTCAATATACGCTAATTGGTGTGTTCGCCATGTCGCGATATTTTACTGTCCGGCATTTAATATCTCGTTTGCCGACCAGCCAACGGCAGAGCATCCGCATCATTCGCCTTAAAACCATGCTTTTATGTATCGCACTTTCAGCAAGTACGACGAAAAATTACGTTAGAGTGACTTTACCATGAATTTATTAATCTCTTTCTTTCTCAACTTGCTTGTAACACTTTTAATTCTCTTGAAAACGGGGATAATCATCTTTATCAAGTTTAACAAAATTTATGTCTTATATTTTCATGCTTTTTTGGTATTAATTACTTTTAAAAGGATATAATAATTATATATAATTATATTTATCAGTAAAATATATGGGTTATTACTAAACATACAAATATGCAGTAAAACTTTAATATGTATAAACAAATTTTCTCAACGAAGTATATCGAAATAATTTTCATTTTATCACTTGAAATACATACAGAAATGTCTTATTCAATGATCCTTGATATCATTCTTATGATTGAATATTACGAATCGTCGATTATTTTTATTTTGCTCGCACACATCGATCTTTACTGTACGCACACACGTAACACTTTCTCTTATTATTTAATTTATCGCTAATTAAACGTTGTTCAAGCGGGAAATAGAAGGCACTGTCTGAAAACGAGTACGTTTACCCACCGCACGGAGAGAAGAGCATTCCCCATGACTGCTGTGCCTCTCTCGCATGTTCGTGTTAACCCTTTAATTGATCGCCCGAGGCGAGCTTCTCTCTCTCTACCGACCGCGAAAAATCTCGATTCATTTCTGTTTTCTTTTACGACGTTTGTAATTCCCGCATGGCTATTCTAAGTAAATTTTCATCCACGCAAACGCCAATGCAATTCAAGATAACAATAGTAATTTCTGATTAAATCAAATCTAATTTTTCTAATAATATATCTATGTAAAAAAGGATCTTCTTATTGTTATATAAAGAATATCTCTAATGACCTAAATTCAAAATAAATGTTAGAATATAAGTTGTTATGTTCTTTAATATCAGATGTTTAGAAAAAAAATTTTATATAATATGTCCATTTTTATAAAAGTTATATACAATCGAATTAAGTTAAATATGCTGTTAGTGTGTTGTTCTCGTAGTGAGACGTTTAAGAGTCAAGTTTTTTTTTTACGCCGAGTATTCGCAATTTTCTGATATCGAACGTCGCTTTATCCTCTCGTAGTTACGATACGGTCTACAGAATTTACGCGAAGAGCAGCAACGTTTGTTGTCCTCGCGTTTTTATTGCGCATTCGTAATCTTCAAGCGTCACTTTATCTTCTCCGCTCATGATACGCACCGTCAGTTTTTCTCGCATAGCTCAGCGAGACACGGCCGGTTTGAGGTTTACACGAGACATTTGTGATTTTCAAGCGAATCTTTCGCGTGCGAAAACAAAGATGTACTTCGCTTATAGAGCAACGTGTGGATAAACTGTCGGACGCGTCGTCGACTGGAAGGAAGGAAGTTTCCGGTTGGCTAAGTACCAGTCGCTTAAAGTCTATCACCGGTTGTTGCGAAGTTGCGTTCTACGATCGGCGACGTGAAGTCGCTTAGCCAGAAGTATGTATAAAAGAGGCGAGAGCGAGGACGACAACAAGTCATCGCGAAGTGACAGGATCTGCTGGACCAGAAAATTCTTCACCAACGAGCACCGAGGAACGTGGAGTAGATAACTTCAATACGTTGCAAACATTCCGCTGCTGAATCTTTCGTGCGAATGTTCTGCTCATAATTGCCGATCTCGACATGTCTACAAAGTCAAGTTATTGTTCATGTTACTCGATAAAGTTGAAATCTTCTAAAATTTTTAGAGTGACTCTCTGAAGAATTAAATCTCATTTCTAAAAATTGAAAAGTGAGCTGCTTTTTTTCAAGACTGGCTTAATTTTCACTCTTCGGAATAAGATTCCACTCCAAAGAATTTAGAGGGTACAAATTGCCACTTTTTTTTACATTGAATTAGATTTCATATTTTTTTAAGAATAAAAAAATTGACGATTCAAAGAGCCTTGAAAAGTGATTCACTCTAAAAGTTTTAGAGAATAATTAATTAGGAAATAGAAAACAGATCTGGAAATAATATTGTTGAACCATCAAAATAATTATGTAGGAAATTCACGCACACAAGCATAAGAAGCAACGCTGAAAAAAGTTTTGATAACAAATTCGGGCGTTCTAAAGTAATTTCGATATTATTTTTTCACGAAATTATTTTTAGATGTGTATCCAGCTAAATATTTAAATATTTTAGCAAAATGTTCTTTCTGCAAAAGGATGTTGCCTCTTTCCGACATTTCCAGCAGGAACGTTTTCCCTAACTGCAGAGTGTATGCTTTCTTGAATTATCCTTCACTTCTCTGGCCGTGTACTTTATCGTTTGCGATCACGTCTCCTTATAGGAGGCCAAGCCGCAGAATTCGCGCGACCGATTCTCGCATACGAAATTGCCGGCGTCCCGCGAGTTCTGCCTGCAGAGGAAGAGTTCCGCGCGTTCGAAGCGATTGCGGGGGAATTGTTCATGTTCGTTCGGTTCTTTCGTACGGGAATAAAATTGTAAGAGAAGAGGCTGATTCTTCGGCGGCTGAGCGCGAGGAGGAAGATGCCTCTTCGCTTCCAGATCCCGCGTTCGCGAGATCCTTCCTTCGGCTTCTTCTTGCCGCTCTGGCCGCGATGTTGCTCGCTCTTGCAGCGACAGGATAAGTAAGGGTAACTACGTCTCAATAGCCTCCATCGTGGTAAACCGAGGAGCGCGACCTAATATGGGATTGCTTGCAACAACCATCACCATCGCCACCACCACCATCGGCAGCGTGCACCACTATCGAAGCGAGCGAAGAGGAACGGCCACGGGGGCGAGGACCGCGCGAGGAAGAGGCTAAGCGAAGGGAAGGATGTGCGAGGAAAGGGGAAAAGAATACTGTAAATTATTATTGCCGCTAGTTTCTTGCTTGGAGCGCTGGGTAGTCTGCCTACTGCCACGCCGTACGCGTTACTGCGCTACTTATCTTCGTACCCACCCGCGGCAAAAGTCTTCCTCCATCTCCTCCTTATCTTCCCCGTCGTACTCTTCTTCTTCTTCTTCTTCTTCTTCTTCTTCTTCATCTTCCTCGTCGCAGCATCGTCGTTGCCGCTCGCGTCCGGTGATCGCCGTTCTTCCTGGCTGCAATCGTTCCGGTACGTCGAAAGAAGTACTCTTGGGAAAAAGCGAGCCTCTTCAACGGCTGTTGCGGCGCAACGCTCGCAAATCCGAGCCCCTTTTATTCGATTTTGCAATTTCCTTTTTTTGTGCAATTTACATTCGTCTGTTGATAGTTGATAGAGAAGGTCTAAAAATGTTTCGATGAGAGACAGTTGATACTGTCAAAAATTGACTTTTTTGTCGCCTTTGCATTTTAATCGAAAACGAATTACTTACTTTGTTATTTTCTTCACTATAGTGTTAAATAAATATTTTTGAGACTTATATATTCGCAAATTAAGTAAAAATATTAGTTCAAGGAGAAACTTTTAATCATTATCTCGATCCTGATTTAATGACGAATCATACACACATTAAATACACGCGTATTAAGCTGGTACAAGGCTGAAATTACGTCATGCTTATGTTTTTTGTTTATTTAAAGAAAATGAAGCTACCATAGAGTTCTTTGTTTTTAGGAAACTGCTTTTTGTAAAACTGCTATTTGTTCCTTCGTCAACTTACGTAATGAATACGTTACTCACACAATAACGTAACGAAGTCAAGAACGTTTTTTACGGTAGGACAAGTTCGCGACTTGTCTTCATATTTGCTCCCGCAGCAAATATTTTGCCGTTCTTGCTCACGGTTCGTCGAACCCATTGTTCTCGTCTACACGGGCGAGAAAGTCTGGTCCGACAGACGACGGGAGGAATCTTGTAACGCTCGGTTATACCCATTAATCTCCAGCCAAAGGAGCGTGTCTTTTCGTTTCGTCGCCTAATCGAAACGCCACGATGCTTGACATCGCCGTCAATAAGTACGCGAACGATATCGGAATTTATCCGATCGAAGGTCACCACAGTCTATCGAAAAGTGATCACTGCGGAGTAAAGGCACGTTTAACGACAGGACGTGATTACGACACCTCCTTACGACGATCGTTATCTTTACGAGCGGTGAGAGCGACCGATGCACGATCGCAGATTCGCGACGCGGCACGAGATTCGTTCTCTAGCAGCAGGTGTCCGACGGTCGTACAATTATCTAATGTAGAAAATTGAATCTGCCTAATGCCTGTTTCTGCTAATGTAGATTAACTTTAATCTCAGTTTAACTTACCTTTTATTACATGATAATGTTTGTTGTGAAAGGGCATGTAAGAGTCGAATTTTATATCTTTAGAACGTCAAAAAATTATATATTACATGATAATCTCTATAAATCACAATATTAGTTTCTGATCTAGAATAATAAATATCAAGACATTACATATGTTTCGGCTTTCTTCAAATGTACAAAAATCATATAAAAAACCATATAAAAACATTCGCAAAGATGTTAACATGTTCAAAATAAAAACGTTCCTGTGTAGACGTGTGAGAAATAATGAAGAACCAGATTTTTTTTTTACGTTAGAAAGATATAAAATTCAACTCTTACATGCCCTTTCACAACAAACATTATCGTGTATTAATAACAAGAGTCCTTTGTACTTATCGATTTTATTTTTTATTCGTTTCTGTTTTTAAGAATTAGAAAAGACTAAAAAGTAAGTTAACCGAGATTAAAATTAATCTACATTGATAAAAATGGACATACAGATGTCAGAAAATAAAATTTGTCTAGAGATGATAAGAAATATCTTATCTGATTATACACGTATGTCTTAATTTTTTTATGCTTCGAGATTATTTAAGCAGTTTTTATGAAAACCATAGTTTTAAAAATCTTGCGAATATGCAGAAGATAAGTGTCTTTTTTTACGATTTAAGAAATACGTAGTTTCATTGCTATAAATTGGCCGGCTGCAAGTTTGATTGTTGTCTCGGTAGAAATTCTGTTGCGTACGGCCCCGACCTGTAGCCCAGGGCGTTTTCGCGAACCACGATATGGCAAGGTGGGGGTGAATTACGCGGTCTGGAAAAGATATCTGGAACGGCAATTATGTTAATTGATGAGGGGCTCGTGTTCACTTAGCCGATCTGGTGGCGAGCCAGCGTGAACGATAGGTATTTCTCTTCAACGCTCGTGCTTGCGGCGGCAAAAGTGCCGGAATTCCGCGTGTTACGGTAGCGATCATGCAGAATGTCGTTTACCAGATAGGTATTTACTCGAGATATCGAGACGGCGATTGTTTGCACCTGCACGCGGCGGAGAAAGGCGATCGCGACCGGTATTCTATGAAAAACTCGACAAGTCGCGTTTCCCCGAAATTATGTTGTACATTCTTAATGTTTTGCAACGCTATTGCGAAGAGAGAGTATCTGTTTCAAATATTTATCGTAATTGTTATATATAATTATTATATACACTACTGCTCAAAAGTTTCTGCATGTTTTCCACTTAAAGAAATTTCGTAATATAAAGAAGAAAATATGAATAGTTGATACGCGTTATATTTTTTAATTTATTATTATATACAATATTTTTATTGAAACTAGAAAAAAGAATTTACTCTTTTTCTCATTTTTTAAACTCTTGGCCTTTTGATAGTGTGTCTTAATTGGAGACCGTATTTAATTTGGCACTTAATATCTGTGAGAATATGTGTTGTTTCCATCTCTTATTGTTAGTCATCATGATATTCAGACGTTTATCGGTGTCTAGCAAAAAAATCGAAATCGATGTTTCTTTCAATCAATGTACGTGATATTCGCTATTTACGAAATTTACTTAATAATAATTTCCGTTTATAACTTCTATTTTTTCGGCAATTCGCGCTTCCGAATATTTCCATAACTAAGAGAATAAATCAAGTTATAATTTTATGTTTTATAAGAAATAAAGTTGCAAAAATATAAGACATAAAAACTGAAACTTTTGAGCGATAACGTGTGCATTACTCATCTCGCATTGTGTGATTTCGATGCGGAAAACTAAGTTCCGTAGTACATAAGTCTAAACGTTATTAGTTTCAACAATCACATTTAGCTAATCTTTATTATGACGCTTATGTAATTTCAACTAGCATCATTATGTTACACCATCGGTATCTACTCCTACTCAGTTCTACTGATATGCCTTACGCCTACTTATCTGTTCGTTTTGCCGTTATCGCCTTTCACCTTCTCCTTCGCAGTACCGCACGCTTCATCAATCCTCTGCTCGTGCCGCAACGCGAATCCGTTAAATAGCAATCCATTTATATTTGATTCGCGTTTTTGTACGATATCGTGATGATGAAGCTTTTAAGGAAATTACTTAACGTTTCGTTATGCATACTTCACGCGGTACATTCGTGATTTCAACATGTTTGGTCAGAACCAGAAATAATATGTAAGAGAAATAATTATACGTAGAAAGATGAAGATTGATAATTACATTTGGTGCTGTATGTCACGTTTCATGACGTTAATTTTGAGTAAATAAACTATCTAACACTTGGTTAGAAAGTCATAAATAATTTTAATATTCTGTGGATTCAATATTTATTTATACATTAATGATAATATTAATGACAAATATTAATTTATAGTTTGCCTAAGCCTAGATATATGTTATTATTGTAAGAAATTTAATTCATTTTAAATTATTCAAAAAATAATAATAATTAAAACAAAACATAATAATAAATTAAAATACTGAATGAAAAATAATAATTGCATATATAAAAGTGAAATAAAAGTGAAGACGTCTCACTTGTGTCACTAATTTTTCATTTTAATGAAGCCAATCGTGATAGTATTTTACACTTGTATTTATTTGTGAGTCGAATGTCGACTTAAGTAATTTTCAGTTTCTAATGACGTCGTATCATTCACAAAATAGAAATGCTCCAATGGCACTCAATGGCTCGTAAATTTGCCGGAATGACGCGAATCGTTAATCGACAATCGGCTAGTAGCATGTTTTCGTCGCGAATTGCCTCGTGTCGTCATTCGAGGACGACTCGTCGGAATCGAAAGGCGAGAGCACCTGCAACAAGGACTCTTCTCTCCGCCGCGCCGTCGCGTCGGGTCATGACACGCGAGAAGACCTCCGTTTTCACCATTGCGCAATGGAGGATGATCGTTACCATCTTCCACGTGGTAGCTCCGCGAGCATGGCAGCGCCAGGCATCTTCTCTTCCTGGCTGACCCGGCCAGCATCGGCACAGAGCAAATGTCGTGCGAATCGCGCCGCACGTTTTCATCCTCCTAGCTGTTACGTGCCGCCGTCATTGCGTCACTTTACGTTCGGTGCAATGCTCGGGGAAAATCAGATCGGAAATATTCGACCAGGTGTTATTAACGTTTCGACTGCTACTGAGCAAGATCGTAAATCGCACCTGCGTGTCTTTGGAAAACAGTCACGGCGTATATACGTCCGAGTATATAATTAAAGGTTCTGCCTTGTCTCGTCGAATTCGCATTTATTGTTTTATAGTTACGTTACAGCGACTCGGTTTATGTAACAGATCGAGAAAATTATAAATTTTCCTTTAAGCAGCTCGAGGAGATTTCTTTCCACAGGATGTTGGTGCTCCATCGTGATGAGATTAAATCGAAGTTGCAGCGCCTGGAGGTAATTCGTTGATTAACCCGGCTACAATGAAGCGCCTCGTTGCGAGACTCGATATTAGCCCGTGATAAAAATCACGGCCTAATACGTGCGCGCACTTTCTAATAGCGGGGGCCTTTGTAAACCGGCACGTTGGACCGATCGTGAGCGAGTGACAAGTGAGGATAGGGTTAAATGTGAACGGCATTATCCCCTTCGGCCTTGGTGTAACTGCGATTAGGAAGAGCGCGAGCCGCGTAAGGTGAAGATCGCTTGTCATTAAGATTGATGATCTTCCGCGAGTAATTTGAGAGATTCGTAAAAAGTAACGCGCACGGGCGTCATAACATCTGAATATTTCCTTGCGCGGTGCAATTATAAAAATATTATAGAAAGGTCACGGAAATTAGGA
The DNA here is from genome assembly GCF_001594075.2 of Trachymyrmex cornetzi. Taxonomy (NCBI): domain Eukaryota; kingdom Metazoa; phylum Arthropoda; class Insecta; order Hymenoptera; family Formicidae; genus Trachymyrmex; species Trachymyrmex cornetzi. The sequence continues at coordinate 486,780 of NW_017295730.1, read as the reverse complement.
TGAGGAATTTGTGCTAATCCTGTTAAAGCGAGGATTACAACGAAATCATAAATTATAACAATCTTACTCAGAGAGAGAAGTTGTAAGATTTTAGACCCCTTCTAAGCTTGAACTTATTTGCATAGCGCTACATTAATTTTATTGTTTGATATAAAAAAATGCATCTTGTACCTTTGCATTAACAATTTTCCGACTAACGTGGCGTGAAAAGACCACACGCGTGGAATTATATCAAAAGGTGAAATCTCGCGACTACTCTGCATATTTTATTTTCTATCGCGACCTTTGTAACAAAATCGCTATCACGAGACAAACGGAGTGATTTCTTTTATCGCCCTCGAATATCGCAGGGTGTGTCTATGTCCGATCGTCTTTGATTTGCGTCGCATTATTGCACATAAATCGCGAGGGGAATAACTTGGCGAAGCAAAGCGAAGTCGTCGACCCGCGCAGATCTGGCTTCGCGACGGTTTTCTCGAGCGAGCCAAGCTCGAGAATGGCAATGCGAAGAGCGTAAGTTCTGGATGAGAGGAAAGAAAGCGAGAAAGAAAGGTAGGCAGACAGGAAGAAAAAAGCGAAAGTGCGAGAGAGAGAGAGAGAGAAAAGAGAAGAGGAGCCCCGGAGCGGAGAGGGAAGGCGTGACAACGGCTGCACTTAGCATAACAATATTTACTACTAGAAGAAACTTAAGAGACTTGAATATTCTATGCGGTGGCCTCGCCCAGGCCTTGCACAACCACTCGTGCGAGTCCCGCTCGCAGTTCCTCGGCTGTATAATTATGCACGGGGATGGGACAGCGTGAGTGTCCCGGCTTCGTATGTGTGTGACGTGTGCGTGCATAATCTCGGTGTGCGCGTATGCAGGACTTCAGCTTGTCAGAAAGAATGCACGTGGTGCCGGGATTGAAGCTAATACGCGCTCTCGGGACAACGTGATTTTCACCTTCGACTTGCACCGCAACACCGGTGCCGTTGATCGCGTGGCGCGCATCGGCGTTTTGAGTAATTACACGAGTACACGTCACATCTCCCGACTGCCAGTCGAGGTAACTCACCTGAATCAGGGGCTCCTTTATGCGGATTTTTGCACGGCGGTCTCAATGTTGCTTTTAACGCTAGAAGTACCTAGCGTTATTATTGACCGTTTCTATTTTTTTAATATTATATTTCTTGTATAAAAAGATACACTTCTAAAAGAATTTAGTTGCGTTAATTGAAATTCTGGTTGAAAATAGATAAATCGGAATTGTCTGGTTGGATCTATTAAATTCTAATTGAGATAAGCAAAATTTGGATTGATAAGATTAAAAATCTTCTGATTTATTCATTTTCAACCAGGATTTTTTCTCAATGCAGAATTTTAAAATTTTTTACCTTTTATGTAATAACTATATTCTTTATATTGATGAAATGTTTGGTATTTCTTCACTTTTCTATTTTTGTAGTAATTTATTCGCTTTGTCCTTTTAGTGAAAGAAACATTAATACTTCTAATGTTAAAACACGTTGTTGAATAATACTTTTGACACTCCAGGAAGTTCTACGATTATGCACAAACTGTCTATGTAGAGAATAGACTCTCTTGTTCGTAAAGTGAAAACTGTTTGATTCGTAACTAAGAAACTGTTGTTAAATTACAAATCGAGACAATCGCAATAGATATAATAAACATTATAGAGAGAAGATCCAAATATTGGCTACCATTTTTATTTTTTTATATCGTAAGTTGTTCAAACTTATTGCAGAAGAGAATATGTGTAATGAAGTTAGTGGAGTGTCTATTTCAATAACTTGTAAAAAGGATAATACCTCAAAAGCAATCGTTAAATGCAGCTGTGTGACACGCTACGTCTTCAACGAAATTATCTATAATATGTGCTTGTTATCAAATTGCAGTGCTATAGAATAGAGAACTGAAACACCGCTAACCCATATTTAGACCATTATCCATATTTGGATCTTCTCCTCTATAATATGTTTTCTAATAATGCCAGAGAGACGAATCATGTAATGATTTCGCATGTGCGCAACGACTTGCTGAAGAAGGAAAATCATGTCCTAGATATGTCAGTACAAAGTTTCGCGTCGACAGAACTGAGATACGTAGTTTCGACGTGGCGACAAAGCGGTGAGTTTCACGCTTCAAAACCGCATCTCGCGGACGCGATGCGGGACAATTGAGTGAAAGGCGAATTGTGGTTGGCGGTATCATCATCGTATCCTCTCGCGCGACGTGTTTGCGCGTGAAAACGCGACGATGTCACATTAAGAAGAAACGTCGTCGACAGTCTCTAGGCGAGAATAGGAAATTGAAAAGCGTTATCTAGGAAAGCGGAGACGATCGAGTCGCGGGATGGAAGGAGGAAGCGGAGAAAGAGAAGGACATTTACACGTTTCGCTGCACAGCAGCCCGCGTTTGGTGTCTATCTACTCTACTCGGCGAGTGAAAGTTTCGTAGCTACGATCTCGAGGTTGCTGCTGCTGCTGCTGCGTCGTCATCGTCGGAAAAATCGCCAGGCGCGTAAAAACTCGCGCTCCGAGTGTAACTTTCCGCGCGAGCAAAAAGCCGCACGAGTAGTATTTCGTCATTTGTACCACGCGATACGAGACGCGCGTCCCGTATACTTATGTGTGTACTGAGAAAAATGTCTAGTTGAAAATGAACGAACCATTAGAAGAGTGATTATATCAATCAGAATTCCGGTCTCGTAAATTTTTTAAGAAAAAAAGATCAATCATATACTGAGAAAAATGTTGGTGTAATTGAAAATCTGATTCGTCCATTTTCAACTAAATTTTCAATTAAACCAACATTTTTCTCAGTATATGATTGATCTTTTTTTCTTAAAAAATTAGTACAAAATATATATCATTCTCTTTAACTTCAAAAACTGCAATTTTTGAGTTATTATTATGAATAAGTTAAATAAACATTATTCTCTATCAGTAAATTATAACTTCATAAAGAATCTCAAACTCAAAAGAATGATTTTTAAGGGCTGTGAAATAAAATGACAAAAATTATATTTGATCGTACTAAGAATATATTTTTTTATTGATATTATTTAATTAATTAATAATTTTCTGTCAAGAGTTGAAAAATTATCCCTTTTCTGGAAAATGAATTGTGTCACTTTTGAGGGGACGACATATTATCATTATAATATATTATACATTATTATATTATTTTTTTCAATTAGCTATAAATATATATCATATCATCGCACTGCTTTCGTAAAAATCGCGACTTATATTCTCGACGTAAACTGATACTGAAATAACAACGTCGCAAATTGACAGCGACATGATTGATGGTTTCTCGAAGCTTTCCTCGCCATTATTACGGAGCTCTCAATCCCAGCTAGACAAGCGTGTACACTTTCGTTTAGCGAAAGTAGCGAAAGGGTCAAGTATCGACTACTGTACGCGAACTGGCGGTTGAACCTTCTGTTCTTTCTAAGTATGCGGTTGAAGAATGATCGTCGTTTACGTGAAATTACAACGGTCTACGATTTACCGCGTCTATATATTTGTTTTATCACCACAATCACGTGTAATTGCGATTCGCTAATCTATCGGAGTAAACGCACTACCGGGATTTCTAGCGGAAGTACGTAACTGACTGCGATAGATCACTATTCACGACGTTCACCACCGCTCGCTCTCACCGAACATATTCATCGACGGGAATTGAATTGAATACCGGAGCGATAAAATGACAGACCGCTAATTATCAATGCTCACGTACAGTCGTAATTTACGTGTACGATCAACATCGTAAATCCCCATTATCTCGGGCACCTTACTGCCCCTCTGGACTCCGCTTTAGACGCATCGTAATTTCGCCGTTAGCGTTTTCATCGCACCCACTCCCAGGCAACAAACTTTCAGATAGCTCAGTTTTGACAAGTGATTGTTATCGTCACGCATAATCTACCGATGCGATTCGTGTCCGACAATATTGCAGATTCATGAAGCGTGGGAAGGAATAACCGTGTAATCATTAGCAATAAATAAAGCAAATAATCGGAGCTGAACCCAGCCGGAATGTTCTGATAACGTGAATTTATGCCCGTCCACATGCCGCTCTAGTAAACTCGTTCGTACGTGAGCATGTCCGAAGCACGCTGCCAAACCATCTCTAATGCAAATTATTTATTATCTACTATCGTTTGTTACGCATTGTCATTACGTTTATTATCATTACACCATTGCAGAGAAACGTCAATTTTCTTATATCACTTGTTGTTTATCTAACATGTATATTACGTAAACAGGACTGAACAATTATTAATCCTTATCACAGGAACGTACATAACGTTTAGTTTATGACCCGATGCTTTCATTCGCCTGTGGCTGTCGTTTAATATCACGATTGCAAGAGTCCGATCGCGCGATCGGGATTATAAGCGTTAATTATATCGTCAGAATGGACAGCAGGTTTTTGCCGAAACCCGGAAAATCGCCGCTAATGCCCGATTTCCGGCCCGATCGGCATGACTATATCTTTCCTTTGATCAAGATTCGCGACGCAAATTCCAACGGGATCGAAGTTGGCCGCGGGCCGCGGCGGGTCGCTTTCTCTTGCCGCCACCTCGTTTACCGCTTCTCCGCTTATCTAAACGCGGGACGCTTTATGAGCCTTCATTATCCGAGTACAAATTATAATCCGCAAATAGCGTTTGGCGTTTATAGCGCCGCTGCGCCGAGCGTGCATACGGCGTATCCGCCGAGCCGAGGCGAGCTTCTCTCGTCGTGAATGCGAATACAATGCATTCGCCATCCCACGCCATGCAGCGTGTGTGTGTGCTCTCTAAACACGTGTCCGCAGAAACGATCGTGTATAATGTGTCTGAGGTATCTAATTTATTAGCTCTCGGACTCTTGGTTCAGTGTGCTCGATTGGAAAAAAAATGAGAGAAAGAGAGAGAGAGAGAGGAAAGGGCAAGTCAATCGGTGATAGAGAAAACGCCTAGACAATCGGCGAGGAATTAAAGCGATCGACTGCTCGGTTTTGTGGGCGTAATTGCCGCGACATGCACCGGGTACGATTGCAAATCGACAGGCCGTTCTTTGAGAATACGCGAGCGGGTTTGTCCGCGGAAAAAAAAGCGAGGGGCAGATACCGTACTTTATTAACACGTTAAACGCTACACGAACTTTTCTCGATTAGCTTCGCGGAAGTCCAAATAAAGATATTATTATTCAATCTGCTCTGTAGCGAGAAAAACAACACTTTAAGACTCATATCTGAAGTAATTTATTAAAAAGTTTTTATATTGTTTATATTTTATTAGAGTAGAAACAGAAATCGATAATGGGCTTTCTATAATAATAAATAAACTGTTTTATAATACTTAGTAAATTGTTAGTCACCACTTATATCACACTAATGGAAAGTTAGAATTATAAGTCATAAATCTTAGAAAAAATGCATTTAAAATAAGTACGATAATTTCCAAATCAGTTTACAGGATTGATTGTATATTTTGAAACGAGGTGAAAATTACATAAGTGAACAAATTCATTGAATTTATAATTTTATTGATCAACACTTAGTGAACTTTCTCACTTTTGTATATAATTTTCATCTCATTTTGAGATGTACTGTCGGTCCTTTCTAGTCAGTTCTCTCGATAAATATGACAGATACATATTATTTTTTAATTAATTAATCATAACGAATCTAAAGCCGGTATTCATACATAGTCAATTCTTATTTCAGGATCATCTTAAGTAATGTCTTAATAAGATGCTAATACAGCTTTTTGGCCCATATTCATAGTCAGATCTTATGGTATATTCAAGACCGGTTTAAGTACGGCCTTAAGAAGTCACGAACCAATCAGAAGGCTGCATTAGCGTCTTAAGGCATTACTTAAAGGCCCGTCTACAATACACGGAGTAAGAAGTAAGAGTAAGAAATTGACCAATCACAGTCGATTATTCTTCTCACATTCGACTGTGATTGGTCAATTTCTTACTCTTACTTCTTACTCCGTGTATTGTAGATGGGCCTTTAGATTCGACTATGAATACCGGCCTTTGATTGATTCGTAACATCTTAAGGCGTCGTCTACAATACACGGAGATTATTCTTCTCACATTCGACTGTGATTGGTCAACTTCTTACTCTTACTTCTTACTCCGTGTATTGTAGACGGGCCTTAAGACTGTACTCAAGATTTAAATCTTAAATATAAGAATCGTCTATAATGAATATTATCTTAAATTTAATAAAAAATAGAATTTGGCCATTTCTATATGCAACTGATTGCTGACTGATTATCGACTTATTATTGCCTTATGACTCACTCCTGAGTCACTTACAACTTGTTCCTGACTTCTAATCTATTACTAACAACTTGTTGTAGAAAATCCACAATCTTTACGTAAGACGATCTCATCGCTTGCGCTTGTAAGAAAAACGCAATCGCCCACGCAACAATAACGTAACGTAATCTATACGTATAGAATAATTTACGAATCGTAATGCGAAAAATACGTCGCATTCGCATGAAAAGAGAAAGATCAACGCATCGCGTCACGGCGACGTTTTATGTCGCCTCCTCGACGATAATTCGCGACAATTCAGTTGCGTGCCGTAAGAAGGATGCAAAAACGCCCTCCCTCCGACACTCACATTTGTAATTCAAATGCGCGTGAATTCGAATATGCTAAGGGCGTCGTGGTGGTCGGTACGTGTCTACCACGATGAGAATTATAGATAGCAAAATTCATTAGGCACGATCCGAGTGATCAACCCGACAACGCTGGCCGGATCGTGAAATTTCAATTGACGTCCTCTAAGTGCAGATTACACGATAACGCGTTATCCGTTCTACGAGATTACCCGCAAGGACTTCCTGCGGTATTTCGAAAAGGGAATAGTGTCAATCTCTTGACACGACATGACAGAAATGTGACACGTGTCCTAATATCTTTTAATATCATGTCACACAATTTTATTACACATTACGAAAGATCCCTTGTTTTAAATAATTTATGAAGCATAATTTATGACGACTAAAACTTGATAGTTTATTCACATGTATCTATCTCTCTGTTCCTTGCTCGGAAATACTCATCTATTTTTTTATTCTAAAATTAAACGCCCATAAGATTCGGAGATATTTTAAGGCGTTTAAGTATTTGATTTTCAAAGATATTTTAAGACGTTTGTAAATTATGCGTGGGAATTACGCTTTAGAATTTCCAACCCGTACTTAAAATTTGATATGATGCGATGCGCTGCGCGGATCGCGTTTCGTATATAAGATTCCGCGCGTGAGAGACGCGGCCCGTCGAAGGAACAATGCTCGGCCTACGCTGCTTTTGACACACGGTCTCTAAACACGTCATCGCGTTGCTATCGTAGGAGTCCACAATGAATCCGTACGAGGTACACGTCGGTGGATAATTCTCTGTGTAGAACTTTATTTTATCCCTTGAGCTATAAATAGGTAAAAACGTGCAGGTGTCGGAAAATTGCGTGTCTCACCTTTTATGAATTATGACTAAGTAAAATATTTTGTTTTTTAAGATATATTTTTAAGGTATATTTTCTCACACACACACACACACACACATGTATAATATATGAATGATAATAATATGTATAATATAAATATATATATTTCATATTTTCTTAAATTAATCACAATTTATTTGAATTATATAATTGATTTTGTTTGTCCTACGAATATTTGATATAAGATTAATATCTAACAAATAGTGCAAAGTTTAAAAGGAGTTTGATGACTAATATCTCGAGAGGAGAGGGTCGCCGCGGTGGGAATTGGCATTTTATGCAATTTAATTACGGATTTATCTACGGAAACGTCGCACACCATCGCGGATGCAATTAGCGGTGACCGCGATGTAATTAACTCTCTTGTCGTTAATGTGCTAGCGTGGTACCGTCTTACGTTCATTTGAAGCACAAACTTTGTAGCGATTAATAATTTAAGTAACATCGGTCGAATGTCTCAGAGAGTAACGTCTCCTCCGTGTCGTAAAACGAGCAGCGGGGGTCCGTCTTTCACGGGATTTTCTTCGCAATTGCTTTTTCATCTTTTAATATGACATCATAACCTGTGGTAAAAGTCGAGAAGCGTTACTTAATTAGCGTTAACCGAACAAGACATCAACAATAAAGCATGAATCTTTAAGTAAGATCTTTTTCAAACTTTTATGCATAAAAATGTGACTAGATATAGATCTGAAAATAATCTTGTTGGACCATCAAAGTAATTATGTAGATTACGCTTAAGCATAATGTGCAATGCTACAAAATGTTTCAACATTCCAGCAACTAGTTTCAGCATCCTATAATTATTTTTTTTTTGATGGTCCAAACAAAATTATTTTTAAAATTATTTTTAAATCTGTATCTAGCTAAACGTTTAGGTACTTCAGCAAAACCATTCTTTCAGTACTAAATCTTAATATATATAAAATAGTACTAATTTTCTAAGTAAACATTTACTTACATTAAATGACTATTTACTCAATAAAAACTAATAGTTAAATCAAATTAATGGTTTTTGTATCAAATAAATATATGTTTGTATTTACTGAATATTTACTTACAACTATTTAAACAAATATTTATTAAAATTTAAATTTTTTCAGTGATATATGTTTAATTTTTTTTTCATATTTATACATTAATTACCATGACATCTATATTTATGTGAGAAGATATTTGTTCATCCTTCGAATAGCTTAACGAGAATTACGTAGCTTATTACGTTAATTACGTGAGGTTTGAATGTTGATTATAAGTGGGATGTTGGATACGATCTCGGCCGGAAATCGGAGCGGATTTCCGAAATACATGAGCGGCCGATAGCTGCATTGTTTGCCGACTCTGAAGGAATTTAAAATACGTTCGATAAGCATCGACCATTTACGCGGCTCGCTCAGGCGTGAAATCAACTTCTGCACCGCACTCGGCTAGGCATGAAGTGTGTTTGCACATACCCGCGCTTTCTTGAATATAAAGAGATACGTCGGTGACGTAGTGTCGCAATTAACTCCTTCCACGGAAGCCTCGCGCAAAAAGGGACCTTTTAGTTTTAGTCCTATTAAAATATCATTTGTGCATGCAAGGTGAAACATTAATTCGCTGACGCACTGATAATCAGGATATTTAACGGCGCGCGTATAGCTGTGTTACTCTTACTTTGACTAATGTGTCAAGCGATACGTCTCGGGTATCTTAAGGTACTTCATATACAACGTATAATTTACTAATTAGACGATTATTAAGAAATATCGTAGTGTGCACATATATGAGCTGTATTAGGTATAACGTGTAAACATGAGAACGATATCGTATCGCAATGCAGCGGATAATTACGTATCTTGTGAAAATATTCGAAAGTGTTTTAATATTTGCGAATACTTGAATAAATCATATACATTCTTTATTCTTTCGCCTTTCCAATGTTCTTGAAAATTGCTTGTAGTTCGAGAGTTGCTATAAGATAAATCGCTATAATTTGTACGATGTCTGTTTATGCGCTAATTGCTCGGTTTTTTTTTTTAATATCATAATCGTAGATGGAACGATTAAGTACAATCCCCGATCAGATTGAGAGAACTCGCAATCGGCGATCGGCTCCAACTCCGGTTACCGCAATTCCCCGTTCGCTTAGCGATCGATCATCGATAAATATCGCCTTACTTCATCACGTCGGTTCATTGGTCATGTAACGGCATACAAATATTGAAATTTACGATTCGTGCATACTGGCACGTGGTCCTGCGTGCTCGTATATTCCGGACACGTGTATACGTCGGCGCGTGATCGCGCGTAGTGCCTCGCCGTTAATTTATTTACGAGTCCGAGAGAGCATTTGCCATGCAAAATTATTTGTAAAGTCATTCGACTCGAGATATACAATGTAACGTGGCTGAGCGATTGCGCGAACGTCGGAAAATCGATACTTTGTCTTTTATTGCGCATATTTTGTCTGCAAGTAAGAGAAATCGTTATGGCTTTCGCATAAATTTTACGACATTGTTGTTAAGCACTGTGGGTCTTTATAAATCTTATGAGTAATTTATCCGGCATACATACATGTATACAAAAAAAAAATACTTAATAAGAATAAATTGGAAATATAACTGAACAAACGAAGGATTAAGGTATACATATATGTACACACTAACTTTGAAACGTTTTGCAATGTTTAAACCATTTAAATGCCGCACGATTTCGAAAATTGCTAATTGTTGTATTTGTATGCATTAACTTCGACCTAAGGTGTGCAAATGCAATACCCATTGCTTCGATTGAAAGTATTGCTTTCGTATAAAAGTTCCTATGAAAAAGTTCACCGATATGACCTAAGAATCTAAGTGTTGCATTTTGCACTTTGCGGTACGCAATCATATGTGCACAACTGCGTGAGAAAATTAAGCGAGGCTTGAGAAATGTTTACAATTTTGAAATACGATTGCATATTATGCGATATGTCCGACTGACGACTCATTCTTCTCCATCTGGGAGCAACGCGTTAATACGTCATCAGACATAACGTCTAAGTGATCTTTGTGCGTTCAACGGGACGTATCGTATCAGTTCTAATGAGTCTCTTATAATTTATACCGCCTCTTTGCTGTACGAACGTAATCATTCCATGGCATGCGAAAGCAATTAGAAAAAATTGGCGTGAAAGGGAAAAGCGTAATGGGGTTGGTCTTGCGTGCATTGTGCATTATATTTACATTGTAACGGACGCTAGTTGCGTGTCGATGACCTCGTGTCGCCATTCGGCTACGACTCGCGGAGCGAGTCTCTCTAATGCGATACGCTTAATTAGTTTAGAACCGGACGGTTTGTTATCTCGGGATGTTCTAATAAGCGCTCCCCTTCATTTAACTCGTCCCGATATCTAACGATATAAATGGGAGGAGACTGAGAAGTTTCGCTCGTTACTACCCAAAGAATTATTTCAGAATTATCCAGCGTCTTGAAAATCACTCGACAATTGTCTCCTTTTAATTAAAGTTGAAGTTTATTTACACTGAAAGGATAGTTTGCTAAAGTATATAAACATTTAGTTTATAGATACAAATCTAAAAGTAATAATTATATTAAACCATCAAAATAATTATAGAGAGCGCTTAACGTTGTCGATACGATGCTATAAAAAGTTTTAATATTCTAACAACCAATTTAAAAGTCTTAATTAATTTGGTGCACCAAACAAAATTATTTTCAGATATGTAGTTAATTAAATTTTTAGATACTTCATCAAAATCATTCTTTTCACAGGCACGAATATATTCTGAAAGCTTCTTTGGTTATGATGCGAGAATTATTCTGCGAGGAACAAGCAATTCCGTCCGGTATATTTTTGAACATTCGCCAGGTACAGTATTATCGTTGTCCTTCTCATATCGCGTCATCCTTCACGCTGTCTCGAAACTTAAAAGCGTTACTGGGGCCATTACGTACGCTGTACCGGTGCAATCATACGTTCGCATAAAACATGAGATGTCGTTTGTTCGGAACACGATCGTGCCCAGGTAGAACCCGACACACGTAATCGTACAATGATTTACCGATATACAGTTATACAAGGCATTGTACGAGAAAGAGACGAGAGTTGCGCTTACGCTCGTCATTTGCCCAAAAGAAGCCCGCGCTTTAACGAATGGTCCGAAGGAAAAATCACTTGACGTGTAAGGTATTAATTAAACGACATAACAGCATGAATTACAACGGATAGCGATACATTTCTCTGTCTTTCTTTCCCTCTCTCTTTGATAAATGCGACATCGAAAAATCGCACGAGTCGATTATTACGTCAGTTCCATTGCTGGGAAAAAGGGTCAGTCGACGATGATCGTCATAGCATGAATAATGAAACGTGATGTAACGCGTTTCGAAATATCTTTATCTGAACGTGTACTGAAAAAAAAAATCTGATAATAGCCACACACACAAATGTTGAGTCAAATGTTCCGTTAATGTAATAAAAAATAATTCTACTTTTCTAGGTATTTAAGAAGTATTATCGAACATAATGATACAGCCGATCGTTTGGTAATAATTACTAAATATTTAGAAAAATAAAATTATTTTTGGTTAATTAACCGAAATTATTTCACTCAACATTTGGTAGTTATTACCAGATTTTTCAATATAAATTATTCACGTGATCTTTTGGATACAATATCTTCCAAGATTTCCCGCAGCATCCATTTTCCAATTTTTTATATTTTTTTATTTTTAAATTTCAGTTATGCTTTTTTTTAACGAAATTTTGAAATGTCTGTGTGGCCAAATTTTCTTTTCTTCGCACATATTCGCGCGTTTCTTTCTCGCCGCGCACGCGATCTCGTCTCGAGTGCAACGATCTCGAATGCAGCATCGCTCAGAAATGCAATTTAAACTGCGGCGGGTCATACGTCGGTACATATACATATATGTATAGGCCAGGCTTCTCTACTCGGCCGCACGGCTACTCGTTAAAATACACCTGATTACCGAACATTACCGTGTCGAGGGGGTAATGATCGCTGCACTTGCACGTAATAGAAATCGCTCCGGCCGGCGAGAGCGAGAAGAATTCTGTGAACGGCTCATGTGTCGGTAATTGTCCGTATCTTCACCAACTGATTCGCTTTGTCGTCAAAATTTTTCAAATTTCACGCTATTAGAAAATTACACGGAATAAAGATCTTTTAGCACAACTAATATTAAAAGAGAAATAAAGTTAGTCTTCAAAATTAATCACTGTTGAAAAGCGCGAAGCCTTTTTTATCAATAATTTTTGATAATTTTGGTCAGAACCGACAATTATAACACAGGAATTAATGCGATCTAATAATAGTGCGATATAATTTCTTTGTGAATAGGTGCAAATTAAGAAGAAAAAAGTGTTGTTGCAAACTGCGTAAAAACTGAAGTAACACCTACTTAACTTGTTTCGTATACGGCGAGAATACGAAATCGTTCTAATGATAGCGTTACGAATTACACCAGGTACTTTGCATCACAAGCGGTTAAGATAATTCAACAAATTTTTTTCTGTTACCGCGCTATCGATCGCTATTGGTTCATCGCAATGAGCGATCCGCTTGACTTTCATGCACCTATACGATCACGCATTGCCCGTTACCCGCGCGGTTAAAGTAGTCATTAAAACACGTCTTATTACCGAGCATTACCCCGCCAAGAGGGTAACGATCGCTGCGCTCGCGTATAATACAAATGGCTCGAACTATGTGAGAAACGCGCGCTTTTCTCGCGTGTCAGAGATTGCGGTTTCGTGTAGTTTGCTCTTTCATTTCGACCGTAGCCTCCACATATCGCATCGATGATCCCGAGGTACATTAATGGCTGAAGTACGATCAATCCGACGTTATTGCACATTTCAGGTATTCTCCCACACGCGAGTATCTCTCCACTCTGAGGAGATTTGAACGAAACGTATTTGTTCGCATGACTTCGTCTTTACGCCCGGTTATTTATCTCACGATGCTAAAATGTACTATTTGCAAGAGAGAATTATTTGATTATAGCTGAGAATAATAATACTGGTTACTTTTCCTCCAGACTAAATCACCGCATATACAGAAAAATATCATTCTATTATTGAGAAAAGTGATTTCTTAATTTATTTTTTTTCTTTTAAACAACGATTATTTTTATATTTAATACAAATTTTTAAAAAACTCATTATTATGTACCTACTCAAAACAAGAATTTATTTTTTTTTAAATATAAAATTTTATCGAATAAGCAACTTTATATATAATAAGCAAATCGAATTTTTTTATATTTAATAATCTTGATTGAAACATTAAACTTATTAGGATTCAAATTTGCAATAAATTTGATGCTCATAATGAACTTATAATAGATTTGCGAATATATGAATTTTTGAAATACTTGAAATAAATAAATACTATTTGCGTACAGTACATATTTTTCTGTATAAACGAGATCGTGTATGTCGCGTAATGTCAATTAGCCTAACGTCGGATAGATATAGTTAATGCGGTGCAATTATCGGCCGTTTTTAAGGTGTACGCTTAGAAGCAAGCACGTAAATTAGCGTTCAATAAAAAATTCCATCGAGCCGCGGATTCGTCTCTTTTTCCGAAGAGCCCAGCTCCATTCTGGAGCGTTAGCCGCGCTCGCGTTCTCCGCTCCGCAGTTAATTTCGCGATTGAGATTACGTGTTACTTCTCTCATCCCTCCTTTCCCTCCCATCCCGACTAAGTAGAGAAGTTATAGCCGATGTCAAAATTAAATTTTAACGCCCTGTATCGACGCGAGTATACGCGTCGTACGCAGCGAAGTCGCTCGCGATCGCGACACGCCCAGCACGCGAGAGCAACCAGGAAACGTACATATGCATACAGATGTAGGTACACGCATATATCCATATACACGCGAGCGTCGCATACGTGTATCGCACGGTACTCATCATACATAACGTATTTATGTAGCCACGTAGTACGTGTATACCGCTTGAGCAACGAGCTCTCTGGTACCTCGCTCGTGCACCATTCGGTATATCGCATATTGGACATCGCCGGCATTCCATCACACACGTAACGCATGAGTATACGTGCCCGTATATACGCACGCGCGTGCCTCCACGAAGAAAGAGCTACGCCCGTAATATTTTAATCGACCGCGTTTCGTTGACCTTTGATAACCGGACGACAACGACGACGATAGAATTTTTCACAGGTGGAATAGTATTACTGGACGAAGAATAAAGCTAGTGGCGCACATAGAAAAACATAAGCAGTAAGACGTAAGTAGTAAGCGAATCTGCCAATCACAGCTGAAAATGTAAAGCAATAATGTAAGCAGTAGAGAGAAGCAAATCGAAAATGTTGCTTACGTTTTCTTATATGCTATTAGCTTAAAGGCTACTATTCAGCACACAAGAAACTTACATGGAATGAACCGTTTTGCTAAAGTATTTAAAAATTTAACTAGATCTGAAAATAATTTTATTGGACCCTCTAAATAATTACATAGCAATCTCTAACATGAGCGATGCTCGAAAAAGCATTTAGACATTCTAGCAACCAGTTAGAGTTCTACGTAATTATTATGATGATTATTAAAATTATTTTCAGATCCGTATCTAGCAAAATTTGAAGCAATAAGGCGTAAGCGATTGCTCGAAAAAGCATTTAGACATTCTAGCAACCAGTTAGAGTTCTACGTAATTATTATGATGATCGTTAAAATTATTTTCAGATCCGTATCTAGCAAAATTTGAAGCAATAAGGCGTAAGCAAATCAACATTTTGGATTTGCTACTCTCTGCTTACGTTACTGCTTTATGTATAATCTCTACTGTAATCGGCGGATTCGTTTACTGCTTACGTTTTATTGCTAAGTTTTTTTGCCTGCTGTAGCCTTAAATTCAACGCGCTACGGGATAGTCCCTCTTTAGCGGTAGTGTAATTTTTTATTCGTATTATGGTTATAACGGTGGTTGCAATTTATTCCGCTGTTTACGGTATTATCTTCAATTTTTATGAATGCATCGAACACATTCTTTTGGGAAGCGGGATATTAATGATGGTAGAAAGGAGACAAAGGGAGGGTAAAGTGTTGGCTCAATAAACGGGATATTGTTACTGCAAACGTTCTGGTGCACGTGTGCACGGGACAGCCTTTCTTCGATCTGCTTTTGCCGATCTACATCCGGCTAGGGCAATGAAAACCTTTAACGGCCGACGTTTATCAGCCACGCCGACAATGGAAAGAGAACTAGAATAGGAGAGCGAGGGTTAGAACCACTCTCGATCGGTCGCTCGTTAAAGTCGTTCACGACGAAACGATCGGAATCCCTCGAAGTCGCGAGTCTTATGACGGTGCCCTCGAGCTCGCACGGTTCGGAATTACGCCCGCTCTTGCACGCACGTGCGCTTCTCTTCCGCGGTTTGTACCCGCGCGCGCGTGCGCTTATAATTGCTAACAGGTGCCGTATTAATCTTACGGACGCAGGTAACCCATTTTCTTCGTTCTGCCGTGCGACCGCGTCGCAGTACAATGAAATAACGGGGGAGGATACCAAGGAGGACGCGAAGGAATTGTCGCGTATTGAAAAGACATCGATTGTTGACAGGTTTTCAGAGCAAAATTATTCTTCTTGAATTTGAAAAGTGATGAAATTGCAAAAGTCGATACTTTGATTACTTCGTAATTAAGAGGATAGGCAAAATAAAGGCCTAATTATAAAATCTTGATATTAATAAAAATTAAATAACTTTTTTTATTATACATAAGTGGATACAATATTAAATGAATTTATGTAATGTCTTTAAGAAGTTACATGTTATAAATCTTTTCTATTACGATCAATATTACATGAAAAAGCTAATTGTCCGAAAAAAGGTCTAGTAGAATTGTGCCTTTATTTCGCCCATCCTCTCAATTTTCTCGCGTTTGAGGCTGAATGAAATGGTACACGGAAAAAATAATTTTGCTAAAGTATCTAAATTTAGGTAGATAGTCTGAAAATAATTTTGTTCGGTTATAAAAATTATTATGTAGGAAATTAAATATGAGAACAATGTTGCAAGTAGGTCTGATATTTCAGCAATCAACTTGACTGTCCTAATTATTTTTATCCAACAAAATTATTTTCATGTCTGTATTTAAATTTGTATGCCTTTTAGGCTAAATTTTTAAGTACTTTAACAAAACGTTCTTTTTATGTAAAAGCGGTCTCTTTGAGATCTTTTTTTACGAATTCTTTACTTAATTTCTAAATGGAAACAAATTTTCCTTCATGTGTGAATGAAAATACAAAAATTGATTATAAATTCATAATCACGTGGGTTCTTTATTTTTACTTTCTATATAGATTATGTTACGATGTTTTATAATATTCGATTACATGATACTACCGCATATGACGAGAAGAAAACGATAAGAGAAGGAAATGCATAAAAAGAATTCATTCCTTTAAGTGATTTTACGTTTAATAAACGTCGTTCGATTGCATCGAGCGGAAATGCCATCCATTAGGACGGGCGATTAGCGATATTACTACGATGTTATTGCAATAAAGTATCCCTGCATATTACGGCGGTGTGCATTATGTAACAAGATCATAAGTCCGCGCTTTGCGAACAATTCCGGATGTCGGCTGATGACCAATCCGCGACGTGATTGAGACTCACGTGCATCATATCTATTGCTGAACGGTGATCTCTTATTTCTATTATCATTACTAGTTTCGATTCGTATCGCAACCGCACGGTTTATCAACGACTAGGTAAGGAGAATGCAGGATTCATGGTAATATCGGAAGGTATCGATTACATGCATTAACGTGATGGAGAGAAAGCTGGTTAATACGGCATTATATCCCGACTCATAGATTGCGCGATATATATCGGTATGTTTCAGAAAGGCGATCGGCTTTTGTATATCAAATACAAGCTCTATATGATTTACAACCTTATCGCATAGCTACGAGATATCTTATCTTAATCTTTATGGTTATTTTGAATATATTAAAAATACGAGAAATGCAGGAGAGATTGTCCATAAATAATAATGTATTTTTATCTGTCAACTTAGAAGGTTTAATAGCTCGTTGAGTATAGGTTTTTTTTTTTAATTCTACAGAATATATTTTACAAAAGGTATTTTATTGGGATCGTTTGATCATTTTATTGGGATTTTCAAATGTTGGAATGTGAAGAGCGAAATCCCGTGAAACGTAATAAAATAACTAAGAGCTGTAGGGAAGAGCTCGAGCCGTGATATTTGCCAACTTGTGTCGTCGACACGACACGCAACACGCGCGGGATTGTAATACAATGTATGAAATCAATTCCCTTGGATTCCAAGGCATTGGTACGGCTCGCCGCGGCCGCGGGCACCGGATGTTGCGTTACGACTGGCCATAAGAGAAGCAATTACGGATGTCCGTTACGCTTACGATTGTTTATGATCCAGATCCAGATCTAGATCTATCTATATTTATATGCCGAGAGCTTCTTATGCGCCGCGCTTTGCTGCTGCGGTCAAAGATTCTAACACCCGACTCCTACGGCCGTCGAGAAAGGTCGCAAAAGTTGTAGGGCCATAAAAGCGGACTAGCAATTGAAAATATCTGTCTCTCTATCTCTCTTAGTGAGATATTATAGAATATATTCTAGAATAATCTTAAAGCTCTGCAGCGACAGGTATAATTTTATAGCACATTAACACTAGAACCGTCGATAGTATCTCGCTAGAACTGCTAGAAGGTGTCACTTTGATAATTTTCTATCTATACCTTCGGTTTGTGAAAAGTTATTTTGGTATTATTTGTATCGTTAAAATTATTTGTATTATATTCATATATTTTTAATATTCTGTATTGTATATCTAATACAAGAAAGAAAACAATTGAAATGATCAGTGGAGCAAAAATGACATCATCGATGGTTTTAGTTGTTGAGGAAAAATCTCTGCTTTCAGAGACTCACTCCAAAGAATTTAGAGAGTGCCGATAAAATCAACTAACAAACCAATGGAAATGAACTAATAAATTAATGTAAATTATAATTGTTGAACCAATTTCTTGGATGTGATACTGGACAGCTTGTTTATTGCGATAGAAAGTCAGAATCAGTGCTGCGATGCTTTCTTAAATGATGAACGGTTTATCAACATTGTTCGACGATTTGTTGACTCGAAGGGTCTTTCAGGCATCGTAATCACTTGATTCAGCATCATCGTGCCGGTCCCAATGCCACGCGATAATTCATAAAGTCCTTTCCCCTCGCGGCGACCTTCGCCATTCCGCGAGATCGAATCGAATCTCTCGAGGAACCTTCGATCTCCGCGACGGGATCGATTCCTCGATCCCGTTACTCCTCTCATACCCCTAAGGGGAAGTCATCCTCGCGGAATGTATTGGGTATGCACGAACGAAGAGGCGACATTATGTACGTTGCGCGTGTGTATGTGTGTATCTTCGCGATGCTGGGCGAGTGTGTGCAAGTCGAGTGCACTACGCTCCACCTTGAAGATGATCTCAAAGGTTAACGACGTTCCACGCTTTGAACAGACCTCTCCCTGGAAAAGGTGACCAGTCAGTCTTCCCGTGATGATCGACCTCCTTCGATCATCGTCCGCAGATCGTGAAGAAGACGGATCCATAAGCAAAATTGACAGGGAATGAATCTAGGCGGATATCTTTATAAGATGTTGATATTTTCGTATTACATGTGTTTAACACATAGACACATAATAAGAATAAACTGCGCATTTTCTGATCTTAGCATTCCGTTAGAAAGAATTAAGCATAAAGTAAAATGGCACAATTTTGAATGTAGTACAATTTTGTATAAAATACAATTTGAATCGTTTTGTAGTTCAAGTTTAATTTTTTCCTATATATATTTGATTCTCCTTTCAATATTTTATTTCGTTCAGAATTGTACCCGGTGAAATTTTATCCTGCATCTCTCTTCTGCTTGATACTTTGAATGAGCAAGCCTATCGAGCAAGAAGAGTAATTATTAATGTTTAGACTTATCGAGCCGTTATCATAACGGTGTTAATCATAGTCACGAATCATTTGCCGACGCGATCAATAAAGCAATTCCAGATCGTGAAATCTCGGAAGACCGCGAAGAAAAGTCGAGTTTCTAACATCGTGTCTCAATTATGGCTATTTAATCGACTAATATTTCGACATTAATGCGTTCTGTTCGAGCGTGCGGGTGTCTGGTCACGAATTTATTTCATAATCCTCTGACGGTGGCACCATTATTACCAGGGAACGTTATTAACTTAGGCACCTACGGCACCTCTCTGCCCGAGCTGTGCATTAATCTCGCCGCTGCGGAGATAAGCGAATGTTCGTGTCACTTTGAACGATTATCGCCATGCTATTTGCGAGTAAAGCTTGAAACGTGGCATTAGTGCGACGCTCGTGATAGAATCGTCAGACGCAGATACATCACTCCGCATTTTCGTTGCATAGATCCATTTGTTGTTATACGTTCTGAAATATATTCGTTCAGCGTCATAAATACTTGTAGAATTGTTTAAAGATGTCCCACGAGAAAGTGTTAAAACTAACCAGCTATTATTTTTTAATGTTTTTAGTTATTTAAAAAACAAAATTTTGTTTAAAAAAAGGCCTGTAATTTCTAATGAATAAATAAATAAAATAAATATAAAATTTAACAAAATATTTGTATATAAGTTTTATTGAAGAAAAATATACTAATGATATCTTAAGGATTAAGGACAACTCTCTTAATAGCTGCTACTAAATCTGAATGTTTTTGAGTCGTATCTACGGTCTTGAACCATATTAATTAATTATTAATTTACTTGCATATTTTTCACCAATAAAGTAAACTGATTTTGTAAAATACAATTTTTATTTTCTGTATATGATAATAATACATTTGAAAATACATTTGAAAATGAAAGCTGATTAATTTCAATACAGAGGCACCCTGTACATAGATAATAATGTATAAAAATAAAAAGTGAGACACTCGATGCGATACGCAGCGTACGTATGAGATTTAAATGGTACCAGATGTAAGAAGATTCTGACAATTACTCGAACCTCTAATTATTTTGATGCTCTATTAATTATACTGGCTGAATTGAAATCTAATATAACTGAAGTTTATATTAATACTCACTTTTACTTAATAACTTATTTACGTTCCGCTCAATATCTTGTTTTTCTTGATTTAAAAGCGCTGCTCGGATAATCGACAACAAGTGTACTGCTATCGATTTATCTGTACATTTATCTGCGCGGAGACGTAGTCGCAGATTATACTAATGGAACATAAACATGTGCATGTTGCAACGAGCAGAACAGAAAGGCCTGTGGACTCAAGGACAATGTTACGCGTTTCATTCAATTCATGAAGCGGAAAGAATACCGGTCCGACATTCCGAGCGAGATTACTCAGAGAGATTGAGTTTACGCGCGAGTATTGTCGCTGCTCGCTTTGACTAAACGTTCGATGCGATCGAAACACACCGGAAGAACACACCGATAGCAGAAACTGCTACTTCGTTATTTGCCCAGCCATGGCGAGAGCTTAATAAGCAAGAACCATGGTGCGCAACTCTCGGACTTAGTTCCTGTATTCTTTCTTCCTTTCAGTCGTTTCTTTCTCCGCCACCCCTCGACGCCCTCGAATTAGTCAGAGGGGTATTTTAATCGAGGCAGCGCGGCGGTTAATGCCGACCTTCCGCGGCCTCCGTGCCGTCCGGTAATGAAAGCAGCCACCGCGTGGCCGGTCGGCCACGTTAATGGCTGCAATTTGTAACCAGGGCGAGGTCAATTAATAAAGACATCAGGTCATTAATTTAATTGCGCGAGTGCTGCATTGCGCTGCGCGGTGCTGCTCGTCGCCGTAAGACTCGCCGTCGAGGAAGAATGTATCCTCCTCCCTCCTTCTCTCCCTTTATTCTTTCCTTCCTTATCTTCCCCTTCGCGTCCTGCACGACGATTTATTAACTTGCCCTGTAATTCATTAATTGCGAAATTCCGTCGTCGCGCGCGCGAATACAAAAGGTCGCGGCTATTAAAGGTCCACGCGAGGTCGACGAGGTGCCGATCGCCGCGGGTCGAATTATCGCTTTATCTCGACGAAAACGTGTATACGACGCTATAAGTGATCGGTCGATCCATCGGAGATGATGAGAGACGGCTTATTCTTCTATGAAAATTATGGTGCGAGCTACGACGAGGTGTAGACGTCGTCGCGTCGACCGTGAGAGCATCCGTCGACTTTTCAGTCAGATCGGGGTTGCTTCGATCAGATAGCGATATTTTTAAGTCGAGTCTGTGTGAATACTTCGGGAAATAGGTGTTTCAGACAAGAAAGTACCGCGGATTACCACCTACTGAGCAGAGTTAAATTGACGGATAGATGTTAATGCGATCCGGGACACGTCGCCTTAAGCAGTCAGAAAGGAATAATGACGGTATGTACAACTGACGCAAAACAAGAATATTCCCGTAATAATATTATATATTTGGGTAAATTAAATAACATCAAATCACTAAACTAAATTATATTACCCTTAAATAATTTATCATTTAAAAATATTAAATATTGTATAAATACATAACAATTGTCTCGTAAAACTTAAGTATGTTACACAGCAGATGCTGAAATACAATAGTTTTCATTTGAATTGCATAAATTTTATTGTATGAAAAAGAAACAATACATTATGCAGTCATTCTCGATATAATTCTACGTTTAATATTTAACTCAGGAATCATCTTCTACAATAATGAATATTAATAAATTGTGCGTAATGCTGTTATATAAAAATCGCGGTTAATTTTCGGAAAAATATTCTCATTTCGAAGAAAGAAATACAGAATAATATCTTCATCGTAGCTTTCTTTATTTTTATCATACATAATTGTAAAGCGCTACCACGTGTCTTTCGCTATATTTAATTTCACACAAGAGCAGGGATTCCGCTTCAGTCGCAGCTCAATAGCAATTTCAAATAAACTATTGGTACCTAATCAAAGTCGCTCGAGACGAGATCAAAGCGACCTCAATCTACAGGCACAATAAATCGGTCGTTAAGGATAGAAAGCTTCCATTCTTCCTCTCCCATCCGGAATACTCGACTTGCGTTCCGCGTACTCCATCGGGCTCGCGGAGTGCATTCAAGACACTGTACGGCTTTGTTATCGGCGTCCGCGAGTTTCAATTGCGAATCATGGTACGTAATCAACGCGTGCGGCGCGGCGACTCGCCGGAGCTATTAGCTAGGTGCCTTTCACGTTCACGGTGCGGCGCGGCGCGGCGCGTCGAACCACCGTTTGCGTTTCGCTCGCTTCGTCTCTTGTATAAATCAGCCGGGTATCAATGAGCGGAAGAGAAACAATGAGACAGAGAGATATTGTAAAGGGGACCGCGAAGATTATCCCGCATTATCGAGATACTTCGTCGAGCTAACTAACGGTCTGCAGAACCGTCGGTCTCTCTCCTTATCACCGGTATTTCTTCCCTTCAACACCCGTTTTCTCCGCTATCGAAAGTCCGTCCTCTCTTTTTATTCTCTTCTTTCCCTCTCTCTTTCTCTTCCTTTTCTTCGCCGCTACTATCCGGGTTTCTCTCCGACCCTACTGCGGCGTCCTTCTTACCGGTAATCATCGAGAAATTGTATTCCTGTTGATGACTGGCGGGTGATTACACGGCGGTCGGCTGTGCGCGCGAGTTTGCGGATCACCCATACGACAGCTAATTGAAAGCGGACGTGAATCGGCACGGACGGACAATCCTGCCGCCAGCTGATCATAGATAGTCTTGCTCCGTTGATTCTCCGCCTTTAGGATGTTCCTTTAAACGATCGCTGTTCCTATTTTCCCGACGGCGAGTCAATCTTTTCCTTTTCGCGAGCTTCCCATTTTTTTCCCGAACTGAAAAAGTGATGGCGATTCTTGTTCTTAGAGTGACCACGATAAATACATGAAGTATACCGTAAGATAATTAAAATTTAGGCGATTCCTCGCCTTTCATGGTTTATCATTTATATATGCTTGATATTATATCAAAAATTATTATCGAATGATACGTTTTTATTACATTTTTTAATTTATAAAAAAAAGTATTAATCCATGTATTTCTATTTTGTACATGCAAAAGACTTATTTCTGAACTGTCGTAAATCTATATTTCTAAGAAGCTAGGTTTTATAATGTAAAAATTGGGAGTCCTATTTTGTTTTTCTTTTATATGTTATTTATATGAAAAGAACGGCTCTACTAAAATATCTAAAAATTTAACTATAGATTTGAAAATAACTTTTTGTTGGACTGTCAAATTAATTACATAGGTCTCTCAAGCTTGTTACTAAAATATCAAAATTTTTTACAGCATTGTTTATTATGTATATATCATTTAAATCCTACATAATAATTTTGAGAATTCAACAAAATTATTTTTAAATCTATGTCTAGTTAAATTTTAGATATCTCAATAAATTCTTTCCATACACAACTTAAAAAGCCATTTTTTTATATAGATTTAAAATTAGAAATAAATTTCTCATTTATTGATTATATAATTTTTCATTTTTTCATTTTCTGTTAAATGAATAAAATTCAGAATTAGTTAACTACATTGAATATATTCAGTTTTGTAAGGATTATCTTGCTTGATTTTTTCTTATGTCTGACAAACGCGCGCTTTCTGTCTTACCAGCTTCAGTTTCCTTTGAAGATTCCTTTGAAAAGGAACGGCGAGTTTTCTCTCCGACATTTAAACAGGATGTGCAACGCATCGTGCGTTGATATGTACAGAATATAAGATTCACTTCACGCATGCTCACGCATTCCGTCACGTTGTCGAGGGAAGAATCGCCGTGAGGAAAGTTCCAACGGTATTTCTAATCACTTTTCCAACCTCTGCTCTTTGTCTTTCAATCCTCCAAGAGAATTACATCGACTTTTGCATTTGTTTTCCTTCAATTTAATCCAATGAAACGCGTATATGCCCGTCGTTTCTGACGATCATAAAGAAACATCAGATTTAAAAAGAATGCACCTTACACCTTCGAAAGTATCAAATTAACAGTCGCATAGCCATATCCGGCTCGTATTTACTCGGCACAATTTTATGCGAGAGATTAATGAGACTTTAATTATGCGTAATCAGTACCGCGACGTACGTAATGGTCGTCATTAGATTACTTCGCCATCAGCGACGGGACAATTATAAATTTTTAGCTCCCGTACCAATGTTACCGGATGCTGGTGGCTTCCCGCGCGATCTGATAACTTCCACTTTTATCGATCTTTCTGTTCGTGATGCGAGCCACTGCCACCGGTGAGACCTGTTTCCCATCCGATGAAAAGTTACTGGATCGTTCCGCGTGCCCTCGACGATAAGAGACCCCTGTTGATTTTCCAGATGAGACTAGTCTTCGGTGAGACCCAGCCATGAAACTGGGTTGGTACGCTGAGAATAATCATGCGAACATCGGCGGCCGACAAATTAATGCTTCAAGATACGTCCCTCGCACTTTCCGAATGGAGCAATTAACGAGACTTCGACAATTATACACGTATAAATACCTTCTTACGCGGATTAAACACGCACGCACATATCGGTTGGTCCGATATTCCAATAAAGACTTTTGCCGTCTGACGAGTTTTCGACGGGAGGATGCTGAGAGCTTTGGAGCGGAATTACGAAGTCATATAAAGTAATAGCAGGTTTCTACCTACGGCGAGCAGTGGGAAAACAAGAATCGATATAATTCTCGACTGAAATAAGAAGCTTTATTTTTAGTCGTCATTCTCTGTTGTAGCTATCCACTCTTAGTTTCTTAAAATAATAATAATTATGGTTCGCTTATGAGATCGTAATAATTATGCGATCGTATTTTAGTCACGGTTTAATTATAATTTTATCATAGTTTATAATTATGACGTTATTGCCAAATGAGATGCTTTATTGCTCAGAATTTTCATTCTGATTTTAAAATGAACACCCAAAAAAAAATAATTTTAATATTAGCAGAAACCGCTAAATTTTAGAGGATTTTATTCTTATATACGGCCTCAAGAAGAATCTTCTGAAATCAAGAGGAAAATATGCTAAGCACAATATTCTTACAGTTAGAGTACTTTCGTTTTGCATCTGCAGTAAAAATCTTGCTGTTCCTAATATAATTTACTCGTAAGAGGACATTCTCCACTTTCAATAAATATATTCCTCTTCATACAATAGGAAAACTGTTAGAATAATCTCCAATACATTTTTGATGAATAGTCCAGTGCATTGGAAGAGGAATACTCTTTCTGTAAAATTTCTCCTTAGAATATGAGGTTACCGGAAATTTCACTTTACAATTAGATAATCTTTTTTTGAATGAATGTAAGACCTATCTGTTTCTATCAATAGTATAAGATGAACTTTAACCTCGATTTAATTTACACTCTTCATTTTTCCAATTCTAAAAATTAGAAGAGAAGATGAAGAGTAAAAATACGTTAGTGAGAACGAGCGATTGATTAACCGCGCGATGGATCTCTTCCGAGTTCCGAGTCTGTCATCCATATTCCGAAATCACGTCACCAGCACTTCGATGTCGCCTCCAGGTGCCTTGTCTACGCCCCCGAGCGATAGGAGGAAGCAACGACGGCGGAAACGGGGAACGAGGCGCCATGAATGCCACTTAGAGGATTATTAACGACCCGGTGATGCTTAGCTCTCGGCTGATGCTTTCAGGCGATTCGAAATTCCCATCTTGGGACGTCTTTAACGGCTGCCACGCCGAGATTTATGCCGAGGTCCTCGGGTCCGCGGCCGGTGCTCAAAGTCGTCGGAGCGCGAGTGGGCGGGCGTAATCGTTGTCTGCGCGGATTTCTCGCGCTGGACCCCGCGACATCCACATCCACGCGAGGGTCGATACTTACTGCGTGCGTAAGGGTTACGAGCTGCTGAAGGCCTCGCGCGAAGAGACGTTCGCTTCTCTATACTTGCACTGACGGACATGAATTTCAATAGTAATAGCCGTCCATGTTTAATCAATATGAATACGCGCGCTGGTTCCGCTTGTACGGCTGCCGTGTGTCATAAGTTCACCACAGCGTCAAATTTATTTAAAATATATTCTGAATTCTAATCAGTTTAATACTCCAGTCGGGATTATTAAATTAAAACAAGTTGCTTATTACATAAAATCACTTCTTCGATCAATTTTATGATATTCTTCAAAAGAAATTCTTATTTTAAGTAGTACATAATAATAAGAGTAGAAAATAATAAGTTTTCTAAAATTTATGTTTTTTTTTTTTAAGATTATCTGTTGAAGAAAATATTCTTTATTAAAGTTAATCGTTACTTAAAAGAAGAAAGTAAATTGAGTAATCCCTTCTTAGCAATAAAACGACACGCATCACTTGTATTATTTTTCATTTTATAATACTTTTCTGGTATAGTAAGAAGTTACTTATTAAAAGATTTTCAGTCTTTTTATATTCTCTAGATTGGATCATATTAATTATAACGTTGTGCTAGAAATCATTACAGATACATTATATGGTTTAACTATACTATACAAAATATAGTTAATAACAAAGCGGAGTACACGCGAGAATCTAAGAAACGCTTTTGTCATCCCAAGCGATCTAGACGTCCATCATCTAACTATCTTGAAAATTATATAGTACCGAGATCCTCTGTATATCTCAGTTTGATGAAATCCTGTGGCTTATATCTTACATTTGCGTGACGAGTTGTAAAGGAAGAAGATCAAATACACGGATTGCTCTTTTAGAGATACGTAAAAAGAGATGGAAGAGATTACGTCGAGAGAAAGAAAGAAGGTGCTGGGTAGATGGGAGAAATAAGTTGAAAGGTAGAGGCGCCTCTGGTAGAAAATGTGTGAAGAGAAACGCGACATTGTATGTTCTACACAAAAACCGCGTGGATTTTATCTCCTTCGATACATCGGCAAGACTGCAACCGAGTCATGAAAGATTCGAATAATCAGGGAGAGCAGGTTTCATGAATCCATGAGATCACCTGTTTTATTTTCGATGCACGTATTTTGTTACTGCGTTTTTTTTTCATCATCCGCTTCTTTTTTTAGGCTTTCCCTTACACGGCTTACACTTTACTATCGTCTTTCGATCGATACCACTGCAAGTTGTTTCACAATCGGTGTTTTCAATCTTCTTGTGTTTTCGTAAAGAAAGTCGTACGAGGGGAACAGATTAAGAGTAGTGTTTACTCCGCTCTGTTTTCTTTCGCTGAAAAATCGTCCTTGCACTGTTTAATGAAATTGAAAGAATTGATTTCACGAATTAAAAATTAATTACGTTAACCCTTAATACACACGATTGAACCATTCATGTCCTGCGCATTTCTTTTCTTTGAAATAGTAGGAATATCTGGCTAAACAATGGCCTCTGTTCTTTCCTTGTTCAATGCATAACTGTACAAGTACTTTTTGAAGATATGAAAGATATGTAAGAATTATTTAATAATTTTTGTCTACTTGTAAAAGTAATAAAAGTTAATCTAGGACATCCATTGGGTGTAAAGTACCAAAAAATCATCATGTTAAAGGTTAAATATCAATTATATGCACGTTAAAGATTCGTCGCGACTTTATTTATCTTATATTAGTATCTAATGTATTTTGTAATAATTTTTAACATAAAATGGTTTAAAAATTTCATGAATATTTAAAAAAAATGAGTAGTTTAAAATTTTTATGAGTATTTCACGTTAATAGTAAAACTTAAGTACGCTAGTAGTATGCAGAACTATGATGCTACTTATTTCCTCTTTTACTAAACAGAGTAAGCAAACAAGGAAGCCAAGCAAAAGGGCCGACCCACTTCTTGCCAATAAAAACCGAGAGCAGGGCGATCTTGTGTACGCAAAAGAACCGACATAGGACCGTAATGTATCGCCCGGTTGGACATATCCCTTCGTCCGTATCTGAGAGTATAATTCGAGGGCATATGAAAGCGGTGCTGTCTTAATAGAGACTCGTGCCGCGATGCGGGCTTAATACGTCATGGATTTTCTTTCAGACTTGTTTGTTCGCCGAATATAACTGCCTTGCGTATTTCGGTCTTAACCTGAGATGCATGCACGACTCGAAGAATACTCATTCTTTATCTTCATTTTCGTGCCTGTGCATTTGTATGTTCATGTGTATTTTGTTTCAGTATTTACGAAATAATTGCGATATTCTGCAGCAATGTAAATTATTTATCGTTTTTTGATAATTTTGATTACTTAAACAGTATATATTTAAATATATAAGTATATGTTAATATATATTTAAATATATAATGCAAAAAACTAAATACATGTTTTGTATTACTTAAATAGCTAGTCGTCACATTAGCATTGGCAGTTATTAGCATTTAACACGCCGTATATTTCAATAGCATAATATTGTCATGCCATCCACAAACATTCGAACTCCGACGGTTAAATGGATTATTATTGTTCCAAGAGATTTCGCAAAGCGCTACGTTTACATTGGTCTCGTAAATGTCTATCCGCAGAAGTCTTTCATATTTCGCTGCCATACAGGCAGCAAGTATGTGGGAGCAGCACCGTGTCTAATATCCTCAGATTTTCTCTGGCATTCGTTCTTCGCGCGTCACGTCCCTTTCTCGCAATAACCGCGCTCTATCCACAGAGTTCTTTGATCTTTACTTAAAATGCAGGCACAGGGATGCTGTGAGATGCTGTGGGATGTGTATATATGTATATGTATGTTTGCAAGAGAAGAGTGTATTCTCCTTTACATGATACAGTTACATTCACATAGATTTATTCCAAGGAAGAAGATAAACTGCAATTAAAAAACTGTTTTATGAAATAAAATTCTATATGGAACAATTTTCTTTTAAAATATAAAGTTTTTTTTTCTATAGGATATAGAAAATATAGGAAAAAAAGATGGTAATAAATGTAAGTTGAATGGATTTCTAGAAAAATATTATTCGCTGGCCTTCGAGAAAGATTTAGAAAACACTAGTAACGTTCGAATTCAATTTAAACATGCTTGTTTTTTGCAATAGTAAGTGGCCGTGAAAGTGATTAATTAATGTTTAGGTTTATTACTTTCTTGTTAAGGATGGAGAAAGACGTGTACTCCAATTTCTTAGTCTTTCAAAAGTTAGTACATTTTACACAACCGTTAATGCATAAAATGCGTGTAATATATGCATCTTAGAAATCTAATAATAGAATCTGAGTTAAAGAATTTAAATTGAGTTGAAAAAAAATCACTTTTCAATCTTTAAAAATAAGATTTAATTTTTTAGAATGAAATCTTATTCTAGAAGTTGTAAAGAGTATACATATATATACACATATATATAATCTCATTTTAATTTATATTGTCTCACTCTATAACTTTAATTAAAATGATAAAGTAAGTATAAGTTAGAGTGAGGAAGAAAATATATATAATTTTTTCTCTCAAAGGATTTTGA
Source organism: Trachymyrmex cornetzi (assembly GCF_001594075.2). Taxonomy (NCBI): domain Eukaryota; kingdom Metazoa; phylum Arthropoda; class Insecta; order Hymenoptera; family Formicidae; genus Trachymyrmex; species Trachymyrmex cornetzi. The sequence goes on along the minus strand of NW_017295730.1, from coordinate 456,796 downwards.
TAAAATTTCACGTTACCAAGCACGAGATGCCGACGAAACGCGGAGAAAGACTAAAAAAACGCGGGAGAACTATTAATAATATTTTAATTACTTTCATCGTCGCACCGTCTCAGACTTTTCGCGTTCATAAATTTTTTCTCCGCCATCGGTCTCGAGTGCACTCGTGCCCTCTCTCATCTCTCGCGATTAATTATGCGGGCTACAAGGAGGGATTTTTCATATGTAAATTTTTGCATTATCCCGATGCGAGCGGGGAGAGGCAGAGGAAGGGAGTAAGAGGAGAATATATGTATATAGGTGTGCAAAACGCCGAGAGATGCGCGCTGCGCAAATGAACCTCCTCGCATTTCAAGAATAATGTCGCTGCTCGCGCGCGAGAAAAATTGCTGGGCGGGCGGCACTTTGAATTATACGCGGTGCTTCGCATATATACTCGACGTTACGAGTGCCTTCATCTTTCGAGGATGAGCATTTTTAAGACGAACGTGTGGCGCAATCGAATCCTTCGTGATTATATTCTAATCCCTATGAATAAATACGTCTCTGCATTTTTTTTCTGTAATACGATATAGGTACAAATACATGATGTATACGATGAACCTCTGATATTTTAAAGTAATGCAAAATAAAAATAAACACATATTTCTAGGTCTTTTTGTAAAGAATAACTAAAAAAGTTTTTAACAAAAAACGAACTGCCGTTAAGCGAGCATTTTTAATGGCACGAAAAATATCGAATTGATATCCCAATTTTCATCAAGTGCGTGTCATTGACATATGGTGTTAATGGCGGTTACAGTTGAACGGTTACCAAAAATATTAATGTTCATCTCGATGACATCTTGGTGGAGTGAACTATGTTCTTGAAATATCTCCAAAAGAATAAATCCAAGAAAGTGACATCAAAAGAATGATATGGCGAAGGATAAGGTTCCTTCTTTCGACCCAACGACCTGGAAAAGCCATTAAAGTAAAAGCTTAATCATTGTTTGTGAGAAACTTTTTCAGTTGTATGCACTTAGTAAATAATAAACTAAATTTGAATCAAATTTGATACATTATCTTAAGTTAAATTATTTAATTTTATTATTAATTGACGGCATGCAATGACGACCTATAGAAATGATTAAAAAAACTCAAATTGGATATAATTTGACATTTAGGAATTTATAATGTAAAATATCGGAGGTTTACTGTATACTTTATAATATATAGAGTAAACGATATCTGTCGGCAATGATTTTTTAAGATAGCATTTTGTATGTCGAATGGAAACTTCGATTCATCGCGAGTTTTTTTTTCTAATAATTGAATTTCTGTCCTATAATAACGATATTATTGCTGGTATAGACGCGAAGAGTTACTCATTCTCTTTTTTATCGTTCAATTTATTACTCAAAGATTGGTCATTAGTCTTTATTGCTCGTTTCGTCGTACATTACTCCCCTCCGGCATGAAAGCGATCTGTTCGACGCAAGCAGCTACGTTCGTTTCTGAAGGAGTATCAACGATTGCATTGTGGTGACATTCCCGGGTGCACTTTACGCGGTGTAAAGTGCCTACGGCACTCGCAAATGGTGTGCTTTGACCAACGTGCGACTCACACCGATCTCTCGTCTCCGCCTTGTTCCTCCGCGATGTCTCTTTCCCCCTTTTTCCTCTCAAATTGACGGCAATTGCGCGATCACCGATGAGACTCACTTTCGTTTTACGAGGAGCGAAGTGCCTTGCTGGAATCGGCAATAAGACGTTATTCTTGCCTTCCGTGGAATGCAACTTTTACGGCCGGGAGGAGGTGGGAAGGAGACGAGAGGAATAGTCGGCTGCGACCGGTCGATTACGCTATTGCGCTGAAATGATACGTTTCCGGTAAAAACGGGCCCGATGTAACCCAGCCGACCGAATGCGAACGTGTAACGCACGTGTAATTTCGCAAAACGGTCGTTCGCAAAAAGAAAGCATCGAGCTCGATAAAAGTGAGCCCTGCGGTTGCGACGGCTGTGCATGCTGTTGATGATGGTTACCATTATCTCATTTATTATCATTATTCGCTCTTTTTCATTTTAATAGTGACAAGTACACACCGACTGATAGTATATAATTATCATCGCGTATAATATATTTGTGTTTACAACATTTGCGTCGATGTCGGGTGTCTCTTTTGGCATTGGTTTTCGTATAGATAAACCGCAATAAGAGATCCTATAATAAAAGACTTGCTAAAGTGAATCAGTCTTCTAACTGGTCAGAAATTTATGATCCATTTCGGATAGTATATTCGGATAGTTATGTACATTTTTGGAAAATAAGAGAAAGCGAAAGAAAGAAGAAAAAAAAGAGATAGAAAGCTATAAGAAAAAGAAAGCAAATAACTGTTATCTCTTTCTATTCGCCAGTTTTTACCCGTTTTTGCTAAATTGTTATTATAAGATCTCTAACCGCGATATTTACGTGTGAAAAATCCACATAATTTGACGATTCATTACGTTAACTTCCTGTAATTCCGTATAAAGTAGAACGTTCATGTTTGCCAGTCTTATATCAGATGTTTTTCCTCTTATCATTGCAGCCTGAAACGGTGCCTCAGGCGAGGATCGACATGACCCGCGTCCTGGAGGTAGCCGCAGCCGAGGACGTCACTGGGCATCCTTACAGCCTTGCCGTGACCTCACCGGAAGGTGTGACCTTCGTTAAAGGAACGTGTCGTGAAGAGACCAGGTGGTGGACGGACGTTCTCCAAGTGTATTCGCGAAATAAGGTTGGTCCAGTTCAGTATCTCAATATTTCTATTTTTTAGTCTTACATAATCGTACGTCGTTTAATCAAGGACACTTAATTAAATGCTATCGCAAAATTATTAATAAATAAAGTAAAGATTAAATGGTGCAAATATAGTAAAAATTAAATGGTACATTTAATAACACTCTTGAGGCTTCAACGGCTACTTTCTTCAAAGAAGCTACGCGGATTATCTGTGTCTTGATATATCATTAAATGCATTTAACAATGTATCAAGAGACGGAAATAATTCACAAACCCCGCATAGCTTTTTTGAAATGTGATAAATTTCTTTTTGATTGAGATATTTGCATAATCGCAATAAAATGCACTGAAACTGCTGTAGCGAAAGGCGAAATCGAATTTCTGTGTCGAATTATGAGAGAAATATCGATTTGAGAAAATGGCTCGATTGCCCATCGGCGAAAGCGTTGATGCTTAATGTACACTTGCGATGTAGACTCGCGTCTTACGTGTATCATTTGAGAATTTAATTTGCTGTCGATTACGGAGGATACGCAGCGAGACTCCATATCGATACTGTATTACGTCGAAAAGAGCGTTGCGCGAGAGAACGGAGTCACGCAAACGGTAAGAAAACGCAACTGTCGGCTGATTGCTGGTGCCCTCGCATAATCATTACGTGCCATGCATCCTCTCTCGCGTCACGCTTGTTACGCGTGTAAGAATGATTCCCCTGTTTGCGATGTCTTTTCGCGTCGACGGGATTAGTTTCGATAGGATTTCAACGTATTACCATAAATCTAACACAAGGGGGAATCTGAAGAACATTTTGATTATTTCAGTGCAATTTGATATGGAACGTGTTGAGGTCTGGAAAACGTGTTAAATCTCCGAGAATTTACTCTCTTTCACAATAATTTTTCTCACGGTACTTATAATTTACACGAAGCTTTAAAAAAATATCATCTGCTTTCTAATTTAACCCCAGAATGTCATTGATATTAATACAATTTTTCATATATTTCACAATTTAATAACAAAATGTTTATAATCTAGATCTTTATAAACATATATAATCTAATTATTAACTTAAAAGGAAAGAATAAACGCATTGCCAAATCTTGAATTGATATGGAGTATGTAGTCCAATTATATTATATGTCTTATAATTAGACTGCGGAACTTTATGCAAAATACTTAACTGAATATTAACTATCGGACAGTTTTAGCTTCAGTACTCAAAACTTTTATATTTTATATATATATATATATATATATATATATATTAATATAAAATAATATAACACAAAACACTGCTTAATAATTAAAATTACTTATCACGCTCTCCGTTATAAGCTTGACTATCATGCGGAGTTCAAATTGATTCATATACCATAAAAGCAACATTGCTACAACGATTGTAATGTTATTGCAATATTGCTGGAACGTTACAATGTTGCTAGAATAATCTAATGGGGACATATTATAAACGGACGGAATTTTTAAACATTTATTTACATTTCATTTTTATTTACTCTTAATGTTTGACACAGCAGATTAGATTTCCTTTATAGAAATTTAATATTAGTACTGGCCAATTAATCAACTTGTTTTGAGTATTAAAAGTATTGTTACTTCAACTCTCTCTTAATGATCATTACAGACTAGCTTAGCACTGAATGATCTCGTTCACTTGTATATAAAATTTACGTATTGACAGCGTTCCAGGATTAAATCGTAGATAAAATCAATTCATAAATTAATTCGCGAAAATTATTAATAAACATTCACGTTACTTTACGGACGATGCCGGAGATAAAAATGTCTTTATTGTTTTTCATTACATAAAAGAGGCTGTCAGACGTCATGGGATTAGCGTTAATGTAGGACAGAATGCAACATAAAAGTGCGTCGTCGAGTTCATAAACGGGCGCTTTCACGTGATGAAGCGGTTATTGAGTGCAATTGTGCCGATCGACGCTTGAAAGGTCTTGGTAAGAAAAAAAAAACGGCATAAGCGACAGTGAAACTGCCGACGTTGCCTCGCATAATCGCCACGCTGACCGATGTGCGTACCGCATCGCACTCATTACGCCAACAATAACGCTCAGTAGTGCGCGAGTTGTCACTGTTGGGACTGCATCTCGCGGGGTTGTTAGTCGAGTCGATTGGCCATTTCCTGCGATTCATCCGCCTTTCCGCGATCTCTCTAAGAAGAGGGCCCCTGTTTTCTCTTTTCACTCGTCGCTTAACGCCGCACCAAGGCGTTACAAAAAGAACGTCTATTATTCAGCCGACAACCGAAAGCGCTCGGTGACAAATGGAGAGGGGCACCGTTTCACTCTCTGCTATGCGATCGCGTCTTGGCGAACCTGGCCGGACTTGAGAACGATCGTTTCTAGTCTGTAAAAGCTGCCTTACAAGTGGTAACTCCATTAATTACGTGCATGCTCTTAACGTGTCACGTTACAAGTTAGATACTTGGAACTTTTTAAATTCTCTATATTGACGTCTCATCGTCGACTGGACTTGAAACTTGCTCGGAGTATGATATTCACATTCTGTTTATGTTTCACTTATTAGCAGCTATAAGTTTGCTAATTGGCAAGATATGTAAAGTGAGATACGTAAGATCGGCGAACGAGTTGAAAGATAAGTGATTTTTATAACTCCGTCATTTCATAGTCTATACCATGTCGGCGCCACAAGGCAACCGTAAATTTATGACATTTCACGCAACATGCGTTTCACGCGTGTTGCAAATTGTTGCGGCCATAAAACAACCGCTGCTAAAAAAAAAAAAACGAGACACGTTTATCCAATTTCTACCTGTCGACGGACTTCAAGTTTACAACAGTGTATCGAGCGTTATACAGCGTTTGTACATCGCGCGTTGTTTATTGCGCAACTTACAAGTCGTCGGCGAGCAAGCCGAAAAGAAATTCGAGTCGCGTCATATCGATGGTCTTTCTGATCCATGCGATTGTCTAGCCTCTCTCGATTGTCTAATTAAATTGTGGACCGTGATGTCCGCTCGCGAACTTTCCAATAAATCAACCCTGTCATAAATCGAATCGCTCGAAAGCTGTCATTCGTTACATCGTCCGAAATTTTATAACAACGCAGCGAATCGCTCGATCATATGTTACGCAAGAAATGATCGATCAGCAATCAGAAATATCTCTTCATTCGACATTTCTGGTGCAAAACCGCGTAGCGTTGCACACACGATCGTATTTTATCGAAGGATAGTAGATTTCACAGAAAGATATTTTTTTATTTCGAATACACGTCCAGAAATCTCAAAGTAGGTCTCGTATTACAACATATCGTTAGTTGATGTTTTCTTTATTCCTTTTTTGGACCATGCATATTTTTATTCAAATTAACTTTATAAATTAATTAACGAAAGAATCCAGTCGAGGAAAATATTTTTCGAGTTAAATTGTCGGGATTGTATAAAGAAATATTCTGATACATGCAAATACCACTTTGCATATCCGATCCTTTGTAAATTATTGTACCTGAATTATGTGTTACAACCTGCGTGTGTGAAGTTCGTAAAGCTATTCTCTCTCTCTCCCCCCCCCCCCCCTCTCTCTCTCTCTCTCTCTCTCTCTCTCTCTCTCTCTCTCTCTCGCAAAATAGCGAGGTAATTATCTTCTCAGAACAGAATGAAGTATTCTTTGCGCCCGCGGGTTTCGCGTTGATCACTAATCGATCGATCAATCGTCCTCGCATGTTTAGGATCTCGTCGCAGGCTCGCATTGTTCGTACGTAGATTACACGACTACACGTACGTCAATTCCGTTACGCAAGCAATGATCGATCGGCAAATGGCTACACCTCGTTGTCGCGGACCCCGCACTGGTGTAAACGAACGATTACGTTACGAGGCCAAGGCGAGATGTATACTTATATTCCTCGCGACATTTAACGCGGGTGAACGTGAAGGAAACCCTGCTCCCGCGTTATTTTCCACATTTTTTTACGATTATCCCTCCTTCTCCGTTGTCCTTCGAATCGCTACGGTGTCTATGCAAAGGAGGCTTGCTTTGCACCTTGAGATCACTCGCGAAGTCAACTTATTAGCAATCATCAGTTTCTTTCAACTGAGAATGTAGGACAACGTAAGAAGACAATATCAAATGCTAGCTGTTAAAAACGTAGAGTTATTCCCGAATTAATAAATGAATAAATAAATATATTTTTATATTATTAATGTGGCTTATAAATGTTTCGTAATTCATACACGTTAAATTAAAATTTGGGTTAATCATTTCCCGAGAAATACATCCGTTCGCAGATCATGGTGTTCTCACGATTACGATACGGGCGCGGATGAACGTAATCGTGCGATTATTCGCGGATCGCTTTTCAGATCGCGCGTACCATCGCGATCGATTATCCGGTTAGATTGTGACGGCAAAGAAACGCTCGAGAGTTTTAACAATAGAGCAAATTTACCTTGGGTAAATTCTCTTCTACGATGTCTTCACGGTGTGCTATTTTGTATTTTCAGGGTCGCCACAAGCGAAATGCAACCTTTCCCGGAGGGCAGACGACGATCCTGCAAGTTACACCGACGATTCGAAGTGAGTACCTGCTGCTTGTATACTATGTAAATTTTATAGTGTGTATAATATGCGTAGCTATTTCCACGCTGGTGGTTAACAAGACGGTGTAATCACTACCTCGTTTAGCCATTTCGCGGTATTGCATAGATGGAGGTCTTTACGCAAACAACTTGACATAACGAGGGGTAACGTGCGATATTTCAGTCGACGTGGTAAATATCGCATGGGACGCGAGTGACAGAAATGAATACAAATAACAGGAAGACAAGTGGAGCGAGGGAGAAGGCACATTTCTTCTGCACAATGTGCGACTATTATTATACTGCTGCCACCTCGTTATCCCCGGTTTCGAGAACGAAGTTCTCGTTATCTCTAATTGAATTGTACTTATTTCAATTATTCACGACGAAAATTACAGCAATTAGCTTGAGTTGTATCACGTATCACTTAACAATAAGACGATGATCCTATAATGTCGTTTAAAATAAGTCTCTTTCGTACACTGCACAGAAAAATATCATTCTATTGTTATAAGAAAACTGTTTACTCAATTTACTTTCTTTTTTTTAAGTAATAGTTATCTTTAACAAGGAATATTTTCTTAATAGAAACCTTCAAATGTACTTATTACAAATTAAAAAAAAAACTTATTATTATATATTTACTCAAAACAAGGATTTATATATATTTTCTTTTGAAGAATATTATAAAATCGATCAAAAAAAAAACGACTTTATTTAACAAGCAAATCGAATTTATTTTAATATTTTTGATTGAAGTATTAAACTTATTAGGACTCTCAGAATACAGTTTGAATAAATTTGATGCTTATGATAAATTTACAATAGATTTGCGAATATATGAACTTTTAAAATACTCGCAACAAGTAATTATTATTTGCGAACAGTATGTATTTTTCTGTGTGTACTGTAGTTTTCGAATTTAACATCGCTGTTTTCTAAGGAGGACTAGAATATCTCTTATTTCTTTATTCTATTGTAGAAATCTTGCATTCCATTGTCTGTTTTATTCGCTCGTCCGAGCTTTTACAAAAGGTAGCATCTGAACTTGATCGCAGGTAACACGCCAAATCCACCGCGACCGCGCTTCAATAGCTGCCGATCGGAGCCGCGCAGCAGTGCATGGATCCCAGAAACCGGTGGAGGAACATCGGATCTGTGCTCTTCTGTATTCTCATCCACGCCGTCCTTGGTGACGACGAGCGTTGTCACCGCCACCAGTAACAACGTGCTGACCAACGGCAACACGGAGAGCGTCTCCGAGATCAGGAACAACGGCCTGTCGCCGTTGCGTGCTCTCGAGAATGGTTCCACCGGAAATTATCTGACCACTGTGACGTCAACCACATCATCGTTGAATGGCAACGTCTGCAGCACGATCTACTCGACATCCTCGACGCCAGTCTCGACGACGACGACGAACAGCATTGTTTCGTTGGCCGATAAGCCGCCGATGATTCCCAACGACGGCGCGAGATCGACGAGCTATCGAGATCAACCTGCTAGCAGCGCGTCACCGCCGACCCGGGATAAACTCCGCGCCGAAGACAAGGCCAGGCGCAGGATGAATCAGCAGGGCGAGCGGACCGGCGGCATCATCGGCGACACGACCGGCCCAGCCTCTGGCGAGAAACTAGGTCGGTATATTAAATGAGGCACAATCTCTTCCTATTGGCGTGGCGACTCCTACGGATAATATCGTCATCTGTACTTTGACATCTCCTTGACTCTGATTACACAGGACATCTGCCTGATATCTTTATGGTATCTGTGGTCTTATATCTTTGCAATGTGAAGAATAAGATTTTTTGTTGTTTGTTCGCATCATGTACGCTGAAAAAAATTTATTAAACCTTAATACATTTATTTGTTTGAATAGTATCAAACAAATATTTATTTACTTACAGTAAATACTTATAGTAAATAAATATTTACTCATTAAAAAAAATAAATTATGAGTAATGATTCTTAATTAGTTAGACGTTTGTGATTTATTTTTTTTATTATGATATCTCAAATTATACATTCAATAAATATTTTCTGATGATATAATTGCGATAAATAATTAAGATTTTGATGTGACAAAATATTGCTATGTATGTCCGATTATTTTATTTGGGATGATTAATGCTTTATCGTAGATGATTAAAATTAGAAAATACAATATATATGGACAAAAGTTTAAAGAATGTAACTTCATTTCGAAATACATGTGAAAGTCACATTAGAAGTCAATTCTCAAGAGGTTCGTCTCACCTTGTCACGATTCATGTCGAAAGTTTTTCTTGCTCTTAATAGACGGATAAAACTAGTTTATATACGGATGGAAACTGGGACGCTGCCACTTTGCGTTTTACATTCTCAATGACGATGATTTGCAGCCCTCGGAAGGAACGACTGATGTATTAAGTTGGAGCTGACCTATTTTTGTTCAATATAATTGATACCGCGAACGTAGCGGTTAGTGTGAAAACGTTGCTGAGCTTGCATAGAGAGCTATTAATTATTAAAACTGAATATTTTTCAGAAAACAAAAATTTTAATTAATTAATTCTAACAATTTTTTATACAATTAATATTATCTATATTATAATAGAGCTAATATTATAATAATAAATATACTTCAATGTATTATTAAGAAAAAGTCTTTATTCGTGATTTTCGCGTTGATCGTGAAAAATCGGTACCCTTATTTTGTGGTCTTATAATTTATAGGACTTTCAACATCGGGCTCTTGTCCATACGTTTGTCTTTAGAGCCCCCGGGAGAGTATCAGGATCCGATTGTACCGTCTCGATTGTACCCGGCGTTACACGTTGCGTAATTGCGTACGCGCAATCGTGAAGGAAATCTACGGCCATTCGGCCGTGCTGCACTGCGCTGTGCTGCGCGATCCGTAGATTTCATTTAGATTGACGCCAAACGAACGACGGGATACTTTAGAAACTACCTCGCGAAAAATCGGAACGCAGGCACGCGAAATCCGTCGAACGATCTCACTAACGATTTCCAACGAACGCGGATTATTGAAACGCGTCTGTCTTATCGGAGCATTGAAATCACTCACGAGATTTAAGCCGCTGATCGCCGATTAGCCTTGGTCGGTTTAATCGTGCTTGACGAAAGACTCCAACGTAGGATTTATTCACGAGAAATTTGCGATTTATTATAGCAAAACTGTAATTTACATTGAATTACAGTTTGCTAATAAATCGCGAATTTCTCGTGAATAAATTTCACGTTGAAATCTTTCGTCAGGCACGAAAGTTATTAATTAATCGGCAGTCAATTAATACGGAATGGTCGTTTACTTGTGCCAACGAGCGCCCATCTCGGGCAGACGGTGCTTTTAAGTAGAAAAGAAATTAATTAGTTAACTCGGCAACGCAGCGATGCGACGTAGCGAAACGAATATTTGATAACTACGAACGCAGGAAGCTGACTTAACGGTTTCGTCTCATGCGGTGGCCTCTTGGATTCTCCTCACGAGCGTTCTAAATATTACAATTATAATTATAGTTCTCGAAGCACGCCGTTAGGCTCGTGAACAGATCAAAATTACAGAGAATGATTTAATATATAGACAGGGGATAAAATTTGTTAATATTATATTACGGTATGTTGCATGTTGTAGATGTAAGAAATGTAAGAAAATATATGTTATATAGATGACGACGCGTGCCGAAGGATACTTTTGGAGCACGAACGAGAAAGAGAGGGAAAGTTACGAGATATTGCAGCTTCATTAACACAGCCACGAATAAGGAGAATCAAGCCAAGAACTTCGGAGCCAACTAGAGATGTCGTGGATGCGGTTAATGCTGCTCATCAGGATAAACTCGTACGTAGATAAATTATTATTATTAATTGATTGTGTATCTTGCATCGGCAGAATAATTATTATTAACTATATTTTTTAAAAAGTACATTTATTAAATATTTTATGGGAGTATGTCTAATCGTCTTGTTTAACGTATAATTAAGATTTTGTGAGATGTATTTAAAAATATGACTTTCTGTGGAGGATCATATTGATGCTCATTTTAATTTTATTTAAAAATAAGATATATTTACGATACGCGTTTCACGTACAGATCAGAGGCGACCCCGATGGCTGCGGTCTAGATATTTCCGGCATCAGGTATTCACCCACTTCCGAATTGAGAGTCGATCTGCCGGCAGAGGACTTGCTGAATATCAAGAAGGGCTGGCTGATGAAGCAAGGCTTGAATAAGGTGCGTCTCGCATATTCAGGAATAAGGGGAGTCGAAGAAACTTGTACACTTTAGTTAAAGTGATTATTAAAAAATTTTTATTATTAAAAAAATTTTTTTTACCTAGGAATGGAACAAACATTGGTTTGTGTTGAGAGGTTGCGGACTGATGTACTACAGAGATCCTTGTGCGGAGGACAAGGGCATCATGGATGGTGTTATAGACCTCAATACTGTCACCGCGGTCACGTCGCTTCAGGTCGCACGAAATTATGGATTTCAGACTGTCGTGAGTAATCGTAATTACGATATCGTGTTTGCGTGAGTGAGAAGCGTTCGTGTTTCTCGGAAAGTACCTAACTGCTTTTGCAAAACAATCTCCTTAATTATGCGATAACATTTTTTTATGTTAAATTAAAGTCTAGCGATTCTATGATCTAGCATGACCTACTTTTTTCATTGGAAAAATTCAGAGAGAGAAAATTGAATGTATTCATTTAAAGAACTTGAGAAAGTTTATTTTAAAGTCAGAAAGATTTTCGCGTATATATTAATCTTTTGTATGAAAGTAATTAAAAGATGAAAAATAGCTAAGAGTATCAAAAATTGTACAAATTCAATTTAAGCAATAGATTACTTTTTCACTTAAGCTTGATGGATACGTTTAAATTAGACGGTCGGAATTAGCTTCCGTATTTAGAATGGGAGCGTCCAGGAGAATAAATACTAACTCAATTTCACGGTAGAATAAGTCGGGAGCTTCTTGCTCACACTATTGATTGTTGGCAACGGTCGCGTTTCTCACTCAAGATGAAACTCATGCGGTTGCATGACACTTCTTTCACGCTCGTATCATTTGCGCGACGCATACTAACTACTTTGGTTTACAACACAGGCCTGGGACGACAGAGGTAGCACGGTGCTCTCCGCGGTGACAGCCGGCATTAGGTCCAGTTGGATGTCGGCCATCAGAAGAGCAGCCAATTTACCTGATCCCGACAGTAACGATTCTCTTACCGTTTGTACAGATACTCAGCAAGAGACGAATCCGCAGTCGCCTACTACGTGAGAATAATAATGCAATTATTTAGTTATTAAATAATTTTATTTACGTCATAAAATAATAACTTTTTGTGCTAAATAATTATTTGATATACATATTTAAGGAGTTTACGCTTAAAATAGTTATATATTTTTTGGAGCAAATATTTTTTACAAGAGAAATTTTTAGACAAGAGATAATTCATCATATTTTTAAAGTTAAGAATGCTTACAAATATTGTTTTAGATCCATTACGGATCGTGAAAGAGACTCCGTTGTTCCATCGACATCCATCACGCCCAGATCGGTTCTATTCTCGTCTGACGAAGAGTATAGAACCGCTTCCGAGGGTGGTCGAAGAGAATCCGGCGATTGGTCGGAGATGCCGGTATCACCACCGCTGGTAAGAAACGGTGATTGGCCTATGGCGCTAAAAGGTTCCGGCTGGTCGGATTCAGCAAACCACGAATGGTCGGAGTTACCACCGTCGCCGCCATTAACAAGAACCGCACTGTCGAGGGTGAAAGCTCGATCTAGATCGAGTTCTAGATCGAGAGTCTATAAGAGAAGCCGGAGCTCACCTCCGAGTTCGCGAAGAAGTACCCTGGATAGTGTAAGATCGGAAGATCTAATGATGGCTTGCTGCGAACTTGGTGAGGACGAGGAGCAGAACAATGGCCACTTGCAGAGTAACAGCTGCCTCTCGAGTACTAACGACAGTCCTCTTATTGTCGAGCTTTTGGAAAATCAAGTGTCGCTGCTGCGCGATCAGCTAGATCAAAATCAGTCTCATCCGAGTACGTTACTAGTCATTATCGAACGTCAGGAGAATGAAATTGAGAACTTGAAGTCGCAGCTGAATGCAGCACGAACCGACATTGCAAATGCGGAGAAGGAATTATCTAGACTTCGACAACAGAAAGTAGAGGCGTCTATCAGGGAGAAACAAGTGGAAGAACTATTGAATACGATACAGAGGACGGAACAGCAGAGAAATAAAGATCTAGACGATTTGGAAAAGATGAAAAATGTGTACAACAGGGAGAAAGAAGTCTTAGAATGTAAATTACTTGAAACAGAGGCTATTCTGAGAGAAACGACAGAGAGATGTGAAATGCTTACGAACGAACTAACATCGAGTCACCGATCTGTCGAACATCTACAGGCGGAAACAGCAGCTCTTAGCGATAGATTGTCTCAAGGTACGTACATGTACTGTTCGTTTGTAAAACACATGATTTTATATTTTAATAAATTTAAGAAAATGTTTGATTGATAATATATTGTTGCTTAAATTAGGTATCGAGGAAAATGAACGACTTTATAATAGAGTGAGAGAATTAGAGGAAAAGAATGGACTTTCTGCTTCGAGGGAACGTGGAAGAAGCTTCGATTCGCTGAGCGATTTAACCAATATTGAATTGGATTTAGATTTGACTGCATTGGATAAGGAAAGGTAAATACGCGTTGTATAAAAGTTGTATAAGAAGTGTATCGCATGAGTAGTAATCACGTATACAATGTGATATTTTTGTTGTAGAGTTATGGAGGAATACGACGAGTTGCGAAGTCGTTTTGAGAAGGCTGTTATGGAAATTCGAGCCATGAGGAAAGAACTGCGAGAAGCTCATGCTACACAAGATGTTTTAGAGTTGGAAATCTTTGCTCATAAACAGGACGCAGCTAACGTTAGTGAGACAAATCAAGCACAGGTTCAGTTAATGGCGGCGAGAATCCAAGACCTGACTAATAAGTTAGCAGCCAGCGAAAAACAAATTAGAACTCTAAAGCAAAAATTGACAAAAGCTGAGAGCAGAGATAAGAGAAGATCACTCTCTCTCAAAGGAAGAGAATCTTTCCAGATCTCTCAGGAGGTAGAGGATAAACTTTTGGATCTAGAAAACAAGATCTGCGCTATAGAGAGAGGCAAGAGCATTAGTGCTCCTGTTTCGGTTGGCAGTTCGAAGGAATCGAGTCCTAATCCGAAAAAAGAAAAGAGAAGAGAAAGTAAAAATCTGGATCGGGCTAGATTGCGAAGAAAATCCTTAGATAGCGCGACAAGTTCTGAACCAATGAAAGTGTTGATTAGACTAAGTACTCTAGAAACAAAAGTTGCGAGCGTTGCTGAGGCCATGGTCAGTGACGCAGAAAAAGACTCCAGCGAATGTAGCGAAATCAGTGGGTCCTCCGAGGTATCATTGGAAGTCCTGGCAAGGCTGAAGAAACTGGAGAGAGTAGTGTCGAAGTCGAAACGACGATTGGAGAAGTGTCTTGGCTCGACGCAAGCGGAAGATAAAGCCGAGAAGTGTTTGCGAGAGGTGAATGAAATATTGGACTCGTGCTTAGAATGTAAGAAAAACCAGGCTAGCGCTCAAATCACCGAGTCAGTAGGGGTAGTGGTATCTAGGTTAGAAACTATACTTAAGGACAAATTGAGCGAACTCACGAAGAGACGGCAGTTGCTGGCGCAGGAAGGACGGCTGGACGAGAGGGAGAAAATGAGACTCGTCGCCGAGCGAATAGCTTTCGAGTCCGTGATCCTGCGACAGATAAAGTGCGCGTTAAATCGCACGACAGACAGAAGCGCCGTTTTGAGTGAATTGGTCGAAACTAGTCAGCTTGCCTCAAGCTTAAAGCGTAAGATTCACGGAACTAAGCCCAAAACGTACCAAAAAACGAGTTACATTCAGTATCTCACTAAAGTGTTAGCGAATAAGTTAGTACTGATAGGACCCTCTTCCGTGTCGACGGAAACGCCGAAGGAGATTAACGCCGCTCGCAGCGAAAGTCTAAACTTTCTGCTGCAGAAGCAGCGGGAAATCAACGAGATCATGCGGAAGTACAAGGACGCGAAGTTGCGACAGCTCGCGGAATCTCTGGCAGCCGAGACGTTGAGTCTGTCCGAGCAGGAAGATCTCGCGGGCAAGCAGATCAGCGGCTCGAACAAGAAACTACTCGAAGATAGACGTATTCGCGAGGCATGGGCTTTAGCACAGGAGACCGTGAGCAAGGAACTCGTGCAGGCCGAAGTGTCTCACGTTATCATGCGTTATGGACAATTATACGAACAAAACGTCACTTCGATCACGGACATTTGCCTCAGTTTCGATAACGCAGACAGTATTAAGCTAGAATCGTGGGTGGACGCGGCACAAGCGCGATTGCGTCAAGAAATGGAGGTTTCCATACACGAGCTGTCAGAAGCTTACGAGGACTGTCTGCGTACGATGAAGAAGAACAAGTTGATGACTCTCGACTCCAAACATGAATCCCGTCAGCTGCTCACAGACTACGCCGACGTAATTGCGCACAAAGCTTTAATAGATTCCAGAATCGCCCTCCTTCAGGAAACCACACGGCAATCATCTACAGCATTGTCTGGCGAAACTTTCGTATCTAGTCTTATTCGAAATGAAGAGATCCTTTCCTGTCTAGCAAACGACGAGGGATACGATCTTCAAAGCAATCCGATTCTCGACGCGGAGTATAGTTACCTTTATCAGCGATTGATTAAGGAATGCGAGGACAGAATATCTGGAAGGAGAGAGTCGAAAGAGCAGCTTAAGAACGTCAGTCAGTCGTTGTTTCACTTGGAAGAGAATCTAGCTGAACTCAGCAAATGTATAAGAGACAAAACGGGCATGAAAATCGACAATATAATTTGGCCTAAGTCGGCGAACAGCGTCACGGATTGGTCCAGTGTATGCGAAAAGTGCTTACATTTACGAGAACAGATAAGGAAGCTCAGCGATTACATGAATAACATATCGTGCCAGACATGCAATCAATTACAAGAAACTATTCAGAAAATAACTAACGAACACAATCAAGAATTAGAAACGCTCAAGCGCAATCAGGAGAGAGATTTAATGGATATCAAGGGCGAATTGGATAGCCAGCGGCAATCTTTGACAACCCAATACGAGCAGGAGGCGGCCAGCTTACGTGAGAGAGCTAGGAAACTGGAACACCGTCTCAACGCGATGGATTCCGAGCATTCGGCTCATGTGAACGAGTTGAGAGCTGCTTATCAGAGATCGATAAGCGCCGAATTGGACACCGATGCCGAAACGCGAAAACGGTACAAGGAGGAGATCAAGCAGCTACGTGCATTATGCGAAAAGGGTTTGTTGGCTATGGAGAACTCGCACAGGCGTATCATTGCCGAGATGGAAGAGAAACATCGACAGGAATTGGAGAACCTCAGGATGGAAAAGGAACAGGCGCTCTCCGAAGAGACGCAGGCGACTCTGGCTGCGCTGGATGCCATGAGAAAAGCACATGAACACGAAGTGCAAAAGGAAATTGCCAAATTCAAGCAGGAGTTTATCAAACAGATGCAGGCGCGTGAGGACATCGGCGTGCTACACAAAGAACACGAGTATGCAAGGATTTCGGTTCGACTCTAACCATGAAGTTAAATTGACGCAGAGACTAAGTGTATGTATTTTCTTTCTTACAGGGAAGAAATGGAGGAGATAAAGCAAGAGATTCTTTCTCTGTCCGCAAAATATTCGTCCAAGTGCGTGGAGTCAGCCGCGTTGGAGGAGAAAGTGGGCAATCTGTCCAAGCAACTCGCCCAGGCGCAACAGCACATCATGCAATTGGATGCGAGGAACAAGCAATTGCGAGCGCATCTGGTATTGGAGACGAATGACAGCGGTATCAACGATACTATACAGATTCTAAGAGGTAGGGACAACGAGCTCGCCGAACCGAGGGAAGAAATACATCGACTGCAACAATTCAAGGTACGAATGGCCCTTGATTAGAAAGTTTTTCATTTATAAAAGAGTAGATGTGGTTAACAAACATGTACACTACTAAATTGATTAACTCTGCTGCAATTACATATTATGGTGTTTCACTTAGTAAGCTTGTCGCGCTTTAACGAAATTTCTGACTGTACCCGTATTTTAATCGCTCAAATAAAAATTCATACGCTTTTGATTAACGACCACCTCACGTTTTTACACATTCTCGAACTTGTATATCACCTTGTAAATAATATAATATTAGATCTTCGGCGTGAACGAGTCTGTCCAGTAAGCAAAAAACGTATTGAAACGTTCTAGTAACATTGCGGTAACGTTGTAACGCTGCTGCAGTGTTACTGGAATGAATATGTTTCTTGCTTACCAAACGACGAATCGTAAATACCGTAACTGATGTAATTGTAATTTAGCGGATAGTTCAGCGATTTGATTAGCATTTAACCCGCCCCTCTCACTCATCCATCAGCCGCATTGACGCATATTTTCGATATTTCACTAACAGCATGGGGACACCCTTCGTGAATCGTCCGGCGTGCCGTCGAAAGCCGCCCTGTCGCTAGACTACTCGCCCGCCTATTCGCCACAACGCCTCAGAGGTAGTCAGGGTGGCAGCGAGCAGAAATTAACGAGTGAACGGAGTACGAAAGGAGCGAGCTCCTTATCCAGCGCGTTGCAAAAACAGTCTCTGTCGGCGGATCGACCTCAGAGCGCGTTCTCCTACAGACTCGAGCGCGTAAAGTCCGTGTCGTTGCCGTACTCGAATAATCTGACTAGGCCGGCGAGTAGTACCGGCGTTTCCGGCTCGCACGTTGATGGAAAAGAACAGCCGGCGAGTTTAGGGCAAAAGAAGCGTAATGGCAACCTGGGCTCGTCATTGTGGGACAGCTTGAGACCGAGGAGCGGCCTGCCTCATCAGTATCAAGGTATAGAAGAGAGATGAATACGGAGAGAAAGGAAGGGAGAAAGAGTCTACGGTGATGGAATGTGTTGTCGATTGACAGTGAGAGAGTCCACGGTGCTTTTGTAAAATATTATTGCGTAATCGTTGACGTAATTATGATCTTATTGTCGATGGTATCATTGTTTATGATCAGTATTGGTTCGAAGATTTTTACTTGAAATGATTTTCCGCATGCAACCGAAAATGTTGCATCGTTTTCTAATATAATGTCATAAAGTTGTGAAAAATCGCGAAAATCAGGCGAGGTTTCTGTCTTTGATTATTACTCTTGCGGAAGAAGAGTAATACTAGAGTGAGATTAACATGTGCTTTATGGAAATTAACAGCGCTTTAAGATATTAACACTGTTAAAATATGGACTGATACGAAGACTGAGCATATTATTTTAAGCGGACTCTACACGATCAATATTATTAGTGCAAATAATTGTATTAATAACATTAATGTAAACATTAAATAATCAATATCAATATATTGTGTAGAGGCCGCTTAATTATGCATAAATATGTAACTATGCAATATTTATTGAGCAATGGTAACTCCTATGAAGAGCTTGTCCTTATCGCATGTATATACGAATGAGTTTAAGCTTTCTGTTTATTACAACTACATTGTTAATTATTGCATTAATTTCGTAAGAATAATTGATAAAATTGGCGATCTTCTAATCTTATATATAATTATGTTATTTATAAATTAGACTGATAACTAACGTTAAAAGCGTGCCTACTATTATTTTATATTAATTGCATATGATGCATTGTGCTTGTCTAACGCTGGTTATTTGCTAACATTCATATATGTAAGGGTCCATGATGTGCAATATGCGAATTAACCTTGCCTTATTGTGGGTGTAACACACTATATACGCTATAAATATCTATAGAAATATTAACTAGCCATGTATCGTATATAATGCGCTAAAGATGTGGGTAACGTACAATTGTACTTTGATGTGACAGTGGTTAAATGAAAATATATTTACATATCAGAATTTTTGCAAAGAAATTTGTATCTATATTAATTATTCCAATTCAAAGTATATACACAATATATAATTTTTCTCACATAGAAATCTAGTCACTGGCACATCTCCAATTAAGAATATTTTAATATCTAGCTATAGCAATGATGGAATTTGACACAACAGCCTAAAACTAAATTAATTAATTTAAACTAAAATTAGTTTTTCTATTATCTTAAGATATCCGAAAAGAAATATTGTACATATATACTTTTTCCAAATAAGATATAAGTTCTATATTTCTTTGTATTAATTTTTATTGTAATTTTTATACTTTTTATATAATTACGTAAATACGTGTATATGTACATACGCATATACAGTTATACATATATACTTATATATACTCTGTGGAAAGTGGAAAATCTAAAGTAAATGGATCTAGGAGAGAGAGAAAGATGTAACAAATCTAAAAGGCAGTAACAAATTCCTTCTACGATTCTACGATAGTCAAAAATATTTCAAGTAAAAGCATTATGCGCGACAAATATCCTTTAGCGATTCATAATTCATAATTTTAATGTTTCTCGTTATCGCGACTAATAACCGATGCTGTCTATATGAGAAGCACTTACGGATACATGTAACGATATGCTTTGTGCGTAACAATATTTCGACAACTGTTTGACATGTAAGGTGGCACAACAACAGAGATGCGAGTCGGCGGCGGCACTGGCGCCCAGCGGTGGCAGGAGACCAAGCAGAATGAAAAACAGCAGCTCTCGCAGACATACACCCTCCGTGCCAACGCTCGTCACACATCCCGCTTCACCCCGGAACCCTCAACTCTCTCCGTTGCAGGTCCGTTTCAGTCCGTTTGCCTCCTTCGTTACTTTGTTGAATGTTACCTAAGTGTATCATTCCGTTCACGCTATCACTTTCACATCTATCGCATCTTATTTTCGTGTATAATTTTCGTATGCTTGCTTTAGTTCTCGTGCCACGTGATAAATTTTTATATTTATGATTTTTATTTGCTTTATATCTTGATATCTTGAGACAGTTGTCTTCAGATGCTTTTATAATTCCGGATGCTTGAACAATTCTGTCATCTGTTTATACATTACAGAGTTGATGAGGTCTCCAGCAGTGAGATGGTCCAGCAGAAGTTGTCGCAGCTTACCTCCGACACCCACACCGAGTTACCATCATCCACTTCACCCTCCTCTGCCTGCTGTAGGCATGGTCGCCGAGAGGAAGAAACGTTTTGAGCTCTAAACTTCCGTTCTTTTTTTTTATTTCACTGATTAATAATTAGATAGTACGTGTGCGTTCACAGAAATGGTCGAAGCGATTACATTTGGTGTATTTAAAATTATTTGACAAACAAAATTTATGGTAGTCCGGATAATAAAACATTGGACATCATTTATGATATCGAAATAAAAGAAGAAATATCGTTCTGATTTTTCTTCTTTCGGAAATCATAAGACCGAAAATATTTTGATATACATACAATGGAATCGTAAAAATAATTTTAAAACACTCGATGAGACACGGACCATTCGGATAATATCTGCGATTCGTGTGAATACGAATTACAATTTCACCACTGCCGTACGAGAATCGCGTGAAGCTAGGATGATTTTTGATGGACCAAAGTCGATACACCGATCGCGATCGTCGTGAATATTGAACATGTTTATTAAGTAAACATGATTCAATAGCCGAAACGGGTCCCGATTATTAGAAGAGGACGGATTGCGCAATCCATTCTTCTTCCACGATGTGAAAATTCGTAATGTCAAGAATTCATCGCGGGCCTATCAATTGTGATAGGTCGTTTTTGACAGAATTTTTCCCAAGAAATTTTTCTAAGCGTATTTACTCACGTCACGTCACTTTTACGGGCGGCCGTTCTTTGATATTGCATTTAGACTTTGATAAGGGAATTTTTTATCGCTAGCTGCGAGTAGGCTTTTTGCTACAATTGACTTTCCGCGAATGTAGCGATTTTGGAATACATATTTCGGTTTCGGGGCATTAATTATCACAAAACGCAAAACGTGCAAAATTATTCACGATATTTTGTTTAATAGTGCTAAAAACGAATGTGTATTAAGAAAACGCGTATTACGAATCATGTATACAAACGTCGTGAGAGAGGCAGCCTATTATAATGTAGTATAGAACTGTGTTTCGATGTAAAAATATATAGGACCAAGGATAAATATTTATTAGGTTTCCGTAATCTTTTAGAAATTTACGTCGGCTGAGCGTATTCGATGAATAAAATTATGCTTTGATTTCTCGTGTTAAACAAATCCTATGGTTATTGTCAAAGGAAATAATATTTTTAAGCGTTGAAATACGAATAATTAAATGTTTAACATCATTAGATTTTCGTGATTCTGAAGGATTTGTATTTGTTGAGTATATTTGTCAAGTTAAACGAAAGATTCCATTTTACGCTGGTTAAATTTGATTCTATACTTGCGTACATCTATCCTCTCCCAGAGGGGATCCGTTAAGTTTGTTATCTTTAAGACACAAATATTTTATAAATTATGCATTTCTGGTTATTACACAGAGAAGATATTTCTGACACTAGGTTGGATAAGTGAAAAGGAAAAAAAGAAATTTTTTAGTTTGTTAATCGGGAACGAAGAGATCATTTTACGCTTGTTTCTCGCTCTTGTTATGTATAGATACTGCACGTAATACAGCAATATGGCATTGCACTGTGTATTATCGCATCTTCTCATTGTGTAAATGTTTTTCAGATTGCGATCATTTGATGTTAATACTGTATAGTTTATGACGTTTTATTAAGCATTAATAAAATATAAGACGATTAATTCCTTCCCCTTCGTCTCTAATCCTCAATATATCGTGTGTATGGATTGTTTATATATTATTATTGTATTTTATATTATACATATATTATTATTGCGATTATTATTGCGATTCGTTCCAATAATTCGCTCGATATTAAAAAACGATAGAGATATTAAAAACTTTTCGATTGTCCCTTATGTAGAATAATTACTCAGGATTGTTTAACATTTATAATATATTACGATTATACTATTGTATTTGTATGATAATTTATATATAACACGTTTGAAATAAAATATAGTAACCATATGTTGAACTGCATTAACTGTTATTTAACTATAATATATGTCTTTCTTAATTCTTTACGTACAAATTTAATCAAAAGAGGCAAATCTTTAGACATTAGATTTGAAACACATAATTGAAGAATATCTTTTTTTAACAATGTTTTGTAATTATTAATGGTAAGTATATATATTTTTGCAAAAGATTTGATAATACATTATACGGAAAAAAAATGTTACTGGCTACAGCTAATTCTGATTAGCTGAAATTAAATTAGCTACTATAGTTATGAAATTTGCTAATACATACAAAAGATTTGCTGTTGCTAATATAAGGACGTGATAGTAAAGTATGCATGTCTGTTACAGATTAATTTATTTAGCAGCATGAAGTTGTCATAGTTACCAAATATGTCTGTGTAAAAATTGTCTCTACCACAGCTAAATATAGTTTGCTGAAACTGTACTTGCTACCAAATTGTCTGCTACACCGAAAACGTTTGCTGCAATGAGCAATAGAGCGATATAATAGCAAAATGCTTGCCTGTTACAATAATAATATTTAGATCTCACAGCTAATGGAAATTAGACCTCGCAGATACGACGTTAGGTATTCATGTGTTACGACTGAAATTTAGCTACCACATGCAAATTTTTGCTGCTGCAACTAATCTTTTTTTTCCGTATACTCCAATGTGTCACTGATGTATGTAAATATATTTGCGAGACAAATTGCTAAGAATATTAAATATTAAATTAAATTAAATTATAATTATTTTATATATATACAATAATTTTTAAGAAATAGTTTATAGTTTAATAATGTTATTGAAGCTTTGATTTTCTGCATGAGTTTTAATGCTATAAAATTGTGTAATATTATTGCACAAACACGAAAATAAAATAGCAGAGGTCTTTGTATCGATGTTTGATTGGACAATTTTCGAAAAATATCTTCATATTTTATACGTTTTTTAATGATT
The DNA here is from genome assembly GCF_001594075.2 of Trachymyrmex cornetzi. NCBI lineage: Eukaryota > Metazoa > Arthropoda > Insecta > Hymenoptera > Formicidae > Trachymyrmex > Trachymyrmex cornetzi. Next base: position 433,396 of record NW_017295730.1, on the reverse strand, counting down.
TCTGGATAGTACATATGTTATTCAACAATAAAAAGTTTAGAAATTATAGATATTTATAGATCTTTCTCAATAAATGATGGAATTCGCTTTTGCGCCCCATCACAAGGATTGCTAAGTCTCTGAAGCACCAATTTCCCGCCAATGGCAACGAATCAACAACTAAAAATAAAGCAATTTCCACCAACTTGCATAACACAGGAATATGAATACAATAAATTTCATGTTTTTTTTTGTAATAATATATTTGACGCTTTTTTTTTAATGCAATATATTATATATTTTCTGGCTTTAGTTTTTAAAAATTCTAATTACGTCTTCAATTGTTACGTAATCAAAAGTGATTACGTAATTAAAACTGTTCGTCAATTCTTTTTTAATCGATATCATAGCTAAATCACGTGACTGCGTCTGCGTCATTGTATTTCTCAGAAAATTCTTTATTATTTTTAATTTTGAAAAAGATACCTTTGCAGTTACCACAGACATTGGCACAGTTAATAAGATCTATAACGCTATTGCTAAATTTGAAGATTTCCAGAAAACCACTTTTAGCTAATTCATTTAAAATATCAAGTAGGTAAGGCAGAGCTTTATATTTATAAGAGTAGCGCTGCCTATTAATATTTTGCGCCCCTCCAAATTTTATACGCTGGAGCGTATCTGCTTAGTGCCTTGTAACGCCTCCGGATATCTCCTATGTATATTATCTCCTCTATGTATATTATCAAATTGATAATTTCCTTATGATTTTATTATAGCAAAAGAATGGACAGTAAAAAGCTGAAATATTTTTGCATAATTTATATAACAAAAAGAAAAATATTTCTGTAAATCGTTACAAGAATAAGATGGTGAAGCGCACGATATCGACATGGTAGGTTAGAAATTAGATAGGTATCTCGAGAGAACTCAAATATCTAATTTTTACAGAGAATTATTGATATATACATATATATTTTCTGCCTATTGATAAATTTTTAGCAAGCTAATTAACAAAATAAGCCAACATACATTTCATTTTTTCGAAAGAAACAAATAGTATGGAAATAAGACATATATTTCATTTTTTAGAAAGAAATAAATAGATATTTGTTATTGTTTTATATCGCAAGTGACATTGTAAGTGTGCAAAATTCGTTGTTGCGTCTTATGTTCGAATGAATTATTTAAAAGAATACTATTAATAACTAGATTAATACAATTAAATAAATAAAGTATTTTAACGGTAGATTATAATTAAACAATGACGGAAATTTAATTATACATCTGTAGAGACGCTAAAGATCATTAAAATTAATAAAAAGATACATTTTAACGGTAAGGTTAGGCAGGAATCAGGTTTTATGTCGTCGAAAATCTCGGAAAAATCGCTTTGAATATTCGCAAAACAGGATAGGCAAGGAGGTTGTTGGAAGTATTCTGGGAGTGGGTGTAGTCTCCCCACATCTCCCCTCCTCGTATCGACGCGGTAATTGGTTGATTCATTCGAGGGGGACGCTGTCTCCCCCTCTTCCACGCGAATTCTCCAGCGTTCTCATTGGTCGACGGTATCGGTGACGCCTACGAGAGTGGGATAGCCGTGGCGACCCTAGAATACCTCCTGCGACCTCTTCGCTCAACATGTTTTTCTAATAAGCAGCAGTAATTTTCTCGGGAATCTCTGACGCCAAAAACTCGCCCTAGAATACCTCTAACAATACCTCCTCACTTGTCCTGCTTTGCTAATATTTGAGGCGATTTTTCCGTGATTTTCGAGGATATAATATTGTCGAAGATAAAACTTGAATCTTGCCCCTACTTTACCATCTGAATTTATCTTTCAATATTATTAATTTTAATGACCTTTAAGTGTCTCTGAGTGCAAAATTAAATTCTCATTATTGTTTAATTATAATCTAGTGTTAAAATGTTCTATTTATTTAATTATTAACATATGTACAGATAATGTTTCTTTAAATAACTTACGCAAATGCAAAACGCGGTTACAATCTTTTTACACTGAGATAAAATTATTTAACAAATTGAAATTATCTGTTTGTTTTCGGTGAAAAACCGAAATATATATTGTTAATTAATTTGCTAAATAATTTTTAGAAAATATGTGTATTTATGTAACAATTTGAATTTTCTCACTAGTATCTAACCTCTAACGTCGATAAGCTCATCTCGTCACCTTTTTTATTCATTTGTAATAATTTGTAATACATTATGCAACATCAATCTAACATTGTTTGCTGTTGGATATTTTGCCAAAATGCGTTAAGAAGAATATCACGTATAGAATATCATAAAAAAGAATTATTACATATTTTGCTAAAATGACGTTTCGGCTTTCTAATTTTGCGAGATTCACTAATTCTTTCGTCGTTATTTCATAAATTCCGTTTGTTCCAACATTCTCGAATTTTTTGCATATATACATAAAATAATACTTAAAGAAAAAAATTCTTTGCAAACAGTTTATTAGCTCTTTCTCATTCACTTATATTTTACATTATTCTGATGCTTCATTGTCAGATATGGTACTAAAATGCAATAGAAACATTAACACACGCAGCATTACGACTATTTTGTTAAAGAAAACAAATCTTGAAAGTAGTCTTGCTATTTAGATTACATTTTTCATGATGCCACTTGTCAGCTTTATTTAATCGCATTATTATCGATATTTCAATCTCATTATATTCTAACATTTACGAGTTTTTAAAATCAATATTTAAATCCGTACTATGTATATATGTACATTATTTTTCTTATTCCGTTTCTTAGTTTAAATATGACACGAAATATTACAAAGACAGCGTGCAAATATGAAGTTCGTCTATTAAAATGTCAGATTTCAAAAAAGAAGATTCTCAAAAACTGACGTAACTATAATTTGAATAATATTTTTATACCTCGCAAAATATCTGGTTTGTTAAAAATAAAATTTAAATGTAATACAAGCTTCTAACGGATTCTAACTATAAAAGCGTATTAGTGAACTTTATATCTTTGCGAAATTTGTGAGGGTATAAAGACAGGGTGCGAAAAAAAGAGACATCGGTTTATTTGAAAAATATTTAATAATAAACATTGACAATATACAGAGAAAATACGCCATAAGAAGTTGCTATGAGATTAATAAGAACCTAACAACTGGTCCAGACTTACAAAATATCATCAAATCAGACAATGATAAAGGTGTCACGAGTCACACCTTATATTCCTATCAATATTTTGCAAATAAAGTTCATCGAGTTGACCGTATATTCTTCCTCTCTTATACCTCTTTTCTTTTTTTACTCTTTTACCGATTTCCATTAATTTCTCTTGCGAGCTCGCTATTGCGTTGAACTGTCGGCTCGCACAAATCGCTTATGCGCGGTTCGAGGAGGAAATCCGCAAGGAGACACAGAAGATCAACGGCGTTTCTCTTTGTGGATTTCTTTTCTTTTTTTTTACATTTGCGAGAGAAGCGGAAAAAACAGGTGGCAATTTTAGCTGTTTCGGTTTTTCTCAGCGATCCAAATATCACTGGGCATTTCTTCTTCATTTGTCATTTTGTTGTTTTCGTGCTACCTTACAACGATTAATTAATTCGTGCTCTTGATTTCACCGATTTGTGGAGAAAGGGTATGAGTTTCTCACTCATCCGTCACGCACGCACACATACACACGCACACACAGCATATATACGCAGGCACGCATCATGTTTCATATACAGATACATTAAACTTTGCACGCACGCGTTGCTAGAAATATCATTAATAATAACGTCCTAATGTCATGGAACATCCTTCATTAATTTTTTTTTGCAATAATTCGAAAAGAATGGCACGGCGCTGCCGCGTCCGCTCGAAACAGTTTTCGGTTTCGAGACGTCGGTCAAATTATATGCTCTTCCTCGTGTCGATCGTACAATCGTACGACAAAAACGGGAGGGATACTCCGGCAGCGCCCTGCTCAAATACCTAGGATATGTTGCTTGTAAGATGTGTCATTATGTAGTCATGTATTCATCTAGATTCATTTAAAAATCCCTTTACGGTATTTATCGTTAATTAATCATTATACGTATAATGTACGGTGCGTATCATTGAGTTATGTTACACTGCGCGATTCCACTAGCTCTGGGTCTCATCATCGACGAGGGTAAAAATTAATCATCGGCGGAGTTGAGAATTCAGGCTCGAGAATTCGCTTCGCCTGCGTCCGTCGTTTGTTCGTCAGGATAAAAGAGATCCTCTCTATGCACGTCTCTAATCCGTATTTTTTTAAATGGACCATTTAAAATTGAAAGATATGGATCAGTTTGTGCACAGAAACGACCCTTTTAATCCGAGAAGGAAGGTACGCTCGACGAAGATCGAAGACTGAAATTACGGTAAAGAGAGAGGGAGGGAAATTCGGGATCTGAAGATACATAAACGTGCAGAAATTTGGCAAAAGTGGTGTTGCACTTCCTCGTAAATTATATTATCATCTAGATATGTCGCGTTCTTTGTTTATTTTTAACAGCCGAAAGAATCTCATTATCCTTCCGTAACTCCTTTTCCCGATAGAAAGCAAATGGTTGGAAACAAAATCCATTAACGAGACATCCTTCAATATTCAAAAGGAGAAAAATAAAGAATAGAGACGTGAGAGGGTGGGAGAAGGTTGAGGAAGGAGGGAGAGAGAAAGAGAGAGAGAGAGAGAGAGAGAGAGAGAGAGAGAGAGAGCTGATCTAGCCTCTAGATTCTATGAACATCTTGTACGATAGGCCTGCTCGCAACGATAACGCGCATAAAGAAGGGTACAATCGAGGAAAAGAAGTTGTGCATTTATGACGAAGTGGGACGCGACGAAACCGCGAGGGGAAAAAAAGTATCTCGCGCCTCTCCCGTCTCGCTAATTTGAGCTTGACTTATTACGCTAGCCACTAATATTAATAGCCTATCGATAAAATTATCGATTACGAGTAAGTATAAATTGTAATTACAGTGTACAATATACAGGGAGAGATAAACCTCGCAGAGTCTCTCTTTCTCTTGTGTGCTTGCTTTCACCCGCGTTGAGGTGCGGCTGCGAAAAATCTCTATTTCCACAAACGCGTATTCGTACGATTTCTTTTTTTCTCCTCCGAACCCGCGTACGGTTTCTTGTGCTATTATCTTTTACGCGGAAGGGGATGTGTGCATCTACCGAGAAACCGACGATTTTCGCGACCCTCAATTCGACAACCGTCACGTACGACGAGCATGCACATCACGTTCCCCCCAAATCAAAATCCGTCCCGGTTTTACGTATTTACTGTGTAATCAATTAATTAATCTACTTCATTAACGTTACGAGAATCATGAGTATGTCTGAGTGGGCTTCTGCTTGCTCGTTTAAAGTACTTTCTAAATTTAATTTAGTAAATTATAGTGTGTTTCTCGGCACGCTCCTCCACGATCTTTGTGCTCGAAAAATCTATGTTGATCTATGTACATGTACACGACGTTCGCGAGAGGAAAAAAAAAGAGAAAATTGTCATCCTGCCTCGAGCGCCCTCGAGTTCTAGAGCTTAGCCTATAATCCTAGTTGAAGATTAGATTAAAACGTAACGACGGCCAAACTACTTGCCGTACTTTCTAAAACATCTTTGTCATATTTGGCTATTTCACACTTCTTATTTTCCTGCTCCTCCCTTCCTCCTTTTTCTTTTCCTTTTTACTCTCCGCTTTTCAGTTGTATCAGTTCGCATTACACGCCTTCTTATTCTTGTATTGTGGCGCAACGTATCTTATACTCTTACGTATAATATATACGATAAATCCTCACTTAACTATTAATTTAACAGAGATATCACTCATTCGACTCAGTGTGCGTACCATTTTTTCCATTTCGCGTTACTCTCAAATAGAGCATCTTTTACTTTCTATATAGCGCACCGGTATATCTACTCGATCAGGAAGCAGTGTCACAAGAAAAAAATCTAGTGACCGAGAACGCCGATTTGAATAGAAACCAAGATGGACAGCGATTGATCATAAAAATAATAATCTATAAATAAACTAATTCCCCAAGAGAACGAAAAATATATTTATATAAAGACACGTGTTCAACAAAAAATTTCTAAAAAACGTTAAATGTAAATACAAAAATTACCTCATATACATTTTTATATCCAGATACAATCGTTTACCGTACATCGTAACTAAATAGTTCGGAAAGGAAAAAGAAAGAAAAGTGGTATTCACATTATTGAACGTCTATCCGTATCGGCGTTTTCGATTACTCGATGTATTTCGTTACAACTGGGTCGACATTTTATTTAGCTGGACCTAATCATCCTTTGTGACATGAAGACGAGTTCGTTTTACAAGCACGCACGCGCGTCACTTCGACATCGAGGAACCGAAACGACCTGCTAAGTATGCAACGTTCATACTAGAGATGTTTGTACAATATTGATTTTTGCCGGTTAATAGTGACCTGAGCGTAACGGATCTTCTTTCCTTTTAGCGTAGCGGATAGAGCTTCGTGCGGATAGTGCATTCGTGATACGCCCTGCAAGATCGGTTCACGCCAAAAAACGTATTCTACAAGTCTATCTTTGTTTATGTACTATAACTATGCTCTCGTTCATTGGCGTTGAGATTCTGCGCTTAGCGATTATGAGGTGAACTCTGTTTAACGTTTACTGTAGTAAAAAAAGAAAATTGTCATGTCTGTTCAGTCACTTAACTAAATAAATAAGTAGTACATACTAGGGGGGGGGCGTGACAAACTCAATGTCAGGTTTTTCTCGAAAAAGAGGGAAGAGGCATTGATAAGACAATATAACCGTATTTGCCGTTCTATTCTTACATGATACGTGAAAGGATGCGATAAAATTGTTGTGCGAAACTTTTCGAATAACAACATAACGTGGAATTGAGTCTACAGGTGTCAAATTCAATTCTAAAGAATAAAAATTAAAACGGATCTTTGCAGTCTTTCTTCTGCGGATCCTTCTATTATTATTTGATACACGATGCATTCAGTTCATGTTTTGACAAAATTATAAAAACAATTAGACATGAGATAGTTCAAACTTTTCAGAATGAGATTTCAGGAACGAGACATTGATTGAATTGTAGGAGACAAATGGAAATCAAAATGCGCTATTGTAATTAAAAAAAATCAATTCGATTAAACTCTATGCAATTAAAATCCGGCATACTGTTTCAGAGGTCTAAGCGGTTCTTGTCTCTGTCTTCTTCCATTTCCGCTACTCTTTTAAGTTTACTGAGAACAGTTTTGGTTCGCAAACCTACGCATACACACACGCGCGAAAGCGCATACACATATATTTGGCATAGAAACCCTACCGGTCACATGGATGCCTTTATTTTTTTCTAGGTCGATTTTCTTTTTTTTTTAACTAGCTACCTAAAGATCTCGCTTTTTCGGATCACCTTGTGTCGGTTCGTGTCGACTGAAATCGTCAATGCCTCGCTGCCATTCGTCAATTTCTCGCAAAGAAATTATATCTTATACTGTAGCAAAGTATATTATATCATTTTACGGTAATGATTCAATAATCGCGTATTTGCTTATTTTATTTTCATCTAAATAAATCATGTGCGTAAAACTGTCCTATAATATTTGTGCGAATTGTTTAGGGCTTCTTCGCGCGCGCGATTCGGCAGTCCCTTCGAATTATTAACACTATCTGCTAATTTAGACTATGAATGCAAACCGTAATGTGCAATGTTGACTTAAATAGAAATAATTACAACAAATGTACAACTATATTACAAGTATTTCAGTAAATAGGCAAACCTGCATGAATCATGCATCGTATCGGACATAATATCACAACATGAATGTGTTTTATAGAAACTATAAACAAGAGAGAGAAAGAAATATAACTATTATCATATTCCATTTAGTGACACATAAAATTGTTCGCAAGATTGAAACGCTTAATATCATATTAAAGAAGAATATATGACAAATACAGAGAAACGTGATGGTATTATCGAAAATAATTTTGTGCAGAGTAAAATTCAAAAGTGTAAGAAGCAATTACCATTAGTTTTATATCAATTTTGATGTTTGGAATTCAGTACAATTTGCTCGGACCGATTGATCAGATGGAAACGGAATCAAGTAGAAGGCACCCCCCTGCGAATAGCTGCTGGCAGGGAAGCGACTTTAGAGGCAACTTTAAAGGCGATTTCTGGCCGAACACGACTCGATACTTTGATGCGCCGACCTCGACGCTGCCGTTGCATTTTACAGACAAATTTTTCTCGCCTATTTCAATTATCGCTTATATATTTTCGAAGGTACTATTTAAAGATTTGACGTAGAAAAGCACGACGGTGCTTTTCACGTTAATAACAGTTCTGTTCCGATTTCGGTGTCGAGGATTTCGCATCTTCACGATGACCTTGAGTCACAAAGTTGGAAGGTAAAACCAGCGAGTCAGCATGCGTGGGAGGGTCCAGGCTCGTCGTCTCGTGGGTGATCTCGATGATGACAAAAATGACGGTGATGATTGTGTCGACTCGTGTCTGGTCATGTTCTGCTGAGTATAACTTGGAAGGCTCTTGGGTTCTACTAATGATCCATTTAGTACGGCGTGAACCTATTGTAGCCACCTCTGTATACAGTTGCCTGCAAGAATAAAAATTCATAAGATACTATCTTGGTGTGATACACAGCGTAAATTAACGTATAAACCGTGGTGCATTTAGCGTTGAACGCAACCGTTTGTCTCAAGATCTTATTTCGAGGGCTGAAAAATGCACCGTCCGAAGATAAACGGCAAACAGAGTAAGCGGTGTTTTATATAAGATTTCAATTTACGGCTGCAACGTTGCGGTGTAACGTCAGGACCATCTATTCGGAAAACCAACGAGATATCTCTCTCTCTCGAGCTAAAAACTTATTTAATTTTCGCCGTTAAATTGAGTTTGTCGGGAATGATTAAACTCCTTCACGAGCACGGCGTATACCCATTTCGTTTGACCATCCTGTCGTTTACACAATACGTACGGTTCGCGTTCACCGAGCAAACTGAGACCGGCATGGCGCGGAGGTCCGAATAGTCGCATTTGAGAATAAATGCGTGCGATGGGAGCACAAGCCATTAACTTTCGTCACGACACAGTTCCCGTAAGTTGAAAATTCCTGGCATTAATAATTCATATGTGAGTGAAACGCGCCACGGCCGAGGTGGTCTTTCCTAACGCTTGTTATTTATGGCGTAATAACGGGGTGCTCCATTCTCCTTTCATACGGCGGTGGTACGCGCGCGAGAGATCTATGTGCGCGATTTAACGGCACTACCGTTAAATGAAATCGTAAAAGTACACTTCGTAATCGAAGCTCTTTCTTACCCCGTAACCCGCCACAGGTCCGATGCCATGTCCGAGGTAGGGATCGGCGTATTCACGCCCGTAGCTGGAAGAACAATAAAAAAGTGATTGCTAATATCGATAGGATTTTCCGATTCGCTGAAGTCGAACGATTTCATACGCGCATTTTATTCTTCCGATTTCTCTCACTGTTTTCCGTGAGGAAGATTGAAAGAGGAAGTATGAAATCAAAACGTATAGAGATCCAGAGTCTGGCCACGAGCGATTTTATCAAAATCCTTATATGAGAAAGAAAAGTATACAAGATGGTAGTTAAATACTCTAAAAGATTTTAAGGGATAATTCCTCACATTAAATCAAAACGAAAAATTCACATGTCCAAAACAGCTTAGTTTCAAAGGTATTCAAATTAAAGGAAAAAGTTCTCATTTATTCTTCAAAAATTTCGAAAACCACTCGAATTATTTTGATAAAACTTTCATGTAAATATACAAATTTCACAATAATTTTGTTAAACCATTAAAATAATTGTGTAGAACGCATGGCACAAATTTGTTAGAAGGTCAAAACTTTTTGCAGCATTGCTTATTAATTATTATATGTACTTGAATATATCCTACGTAATTTTGCTAGTCCAACAAAATTATTTTCAGATCTGCATCAAACTAAATTTTTTAATATTTCAACAAAATGATCGTTTTTCCTTGTTAGTAACTTCAATTAAAATCATAGTGTGAGATAGTATAAGTTAAAGTAGGATAGTATGTATATCATTCTTTCTTGTATATAGAATTTTAACAAAATTGCTCGTAGCTAAACTCTGCACCGAGAGAAATATTTGGAACGTATAACCATTTATTTTGTTGATATGTAACTATTACTTTTTCATTAAAAAATTGTATTCTAATTAAAATTTAGTTAGAGTAATCAAATTTTGATTAAAGAACAACACAATTTTTTAATAAAAAAGTAAGAAAGCTTTTTTTAGTTATATTATATAAAAAATATATATAAATGGTTTTACATACCAAACATTTCACTCAGAGTGAGAAATGGAAGCTACGTACGTACGTATGAAATGCGTCAGGTATGAAATCGATTCTAATATTCATATTTGTACTTGATATTCCTCCTGTGTTGGATGCAAGATACCGACGCGAAGTGCATTAAGCGCGCTTTAACATTTCTTGGGGAGTGGTGCTTCTCGGGGAATGGTTTGGACTTTCGATGGGACTATCAGGACGGGTCTGAATTTCGGAAACAAATCTGCGACTCCTAACAGGTCGTCCGCGACGTCGGGATTTGCTGTAAGGAACGGACTCTTTGTGTTATAATTTTGTTAATAAATGATAACTCTCCACTTGGAGAATTAGTATTTTGTGACGCTCTAAAAGAGGGATGAGGAAAACGTGGAGGTTGCTGGCAAATATAAAGGAGGATGTTGATAATGAACATCATCAAGGATAGTGAGATGAAGGTAATTCATTGCGATGTTCAATACATGATATGCATTCTGACCTCACTCTCGTAATGGGGTCGAGCCAGTGACTTCAAAGCGTCCCTCAATCTATACATGTGTATCTGAATGCCACTACGAGACGGCATACAGACCACAACTATGATGGGAGAATCATGTTCTTCATATCGATAATGAAGATAACATGTCATAATTTCGAATAAACCAAATGAGTTGTTAAAGAATAATAAGCTTATGATATGCTTGTACCAAAAAATATGAACATTCCATCTAATAATGATAAATTCTAATTTATTAAATTGTATATATTCCTAATTGCATAAGTATTTTTCAAATTGTACATTACATAATTATTGCAATAATATATGAATTACTAATATATATTAATATACATACATTAATTAATTTGCAAGTACATATAAGAGAGAAATATATTATAATATAATAATACAACGTTATATAGTGCTCCAAACATAATATAGCAATATAATAAGCGTCAAATAACAAGTTATAAATAATTTATACCAAATAAATGAAGCATCATTAAAAAAAAACCCTGAGATCCTATAAAAAAAGCACGTTCGCGAAGAAAAGTTGCAAAGCTCCCTTTCTTTAAGAGAAATAAAGGGAACACGTTCGAAAAGTTTTCTTCTCTTTAGAGATCTTTGGCATCGTACGAGAAATTTCTAAATTTATCGAGCCACATTTAATCAATTCGGAGCAATTCTTCACTGAATTTTGCACGTATTTCGTTTGAACGAATATTTAATTAAATAGGATCAGTGGTAGGTATATAATTAAATATAAAAGTTATACACGTGCTCTTTCGCAAAAAAAAATTGGCTCCGGTTTTGTTAAATAATCCGTAGGCGGAAGTTGGCTCACTAAATCTGGGATACGTTCTGTATATCGAATAAGAGGGAAGGAGAAAGAAGGAGCGAGGAAGAGAAAGAGAGGTCCTGGAGGATTCGTAGTGAGTGAGAGTACATACACGAGGGTTTCTCGGGTGAAAATGTGGTGCACTTACCCCGCGACTGCGGCATATCCTGCGACCGGTTGTGCCGCAGCTGCAGCTGCGCCGTATGCGCGCGCAGCCACCGCCGTGTAGGTTGCT